>NW_004524763.1:2997269-2998689 GCF_000260255.1 Octodon degus | reverse complement strand
ATATTTGTGGCTAATATTCCATTGTGAATATATAGCACATTTTCCTCACTCATTTATCTGTTGATGGACACCTTGGTTGATTCTGTAAGTGGCTATTGTGAATAGTGCTGCAATAAATTTGAAATTGCAGCCATCTCTCTGATATAATTTCCTTTCTTTTTACTAAATATTTTGGTATTTTCTGATCGTGAAAATGAGGACGTGTGATTAAATCAGTGCTCTCCAGTTTTACTGTACACTACAATCATCTGAGGTAGTTTTTAAAATATAGTTGCCCAGATCAGTGGGATAAAATATATACTATATGGGAAAGCTTTACATCAGGCTGTCTGGGTGTAATCCCAGTCTTGCTATATCTTAAGTGGATAATTTATTTCAAATCTCCAATATTTCACTTTTCTCTTATATGAAGCAAGATTAACAATAATATTTACTTCACAACGAATCGGGAAGGGTAAAATATATAATGCTTTTAAAACAAGTAAAATGCCTGTCACATACCAGACATTCAACAGATGTCATATACGATTAATTTTGTGTAGACCACAATGGGTACAGAGTGTGTTAGGTAGGAAGGACATGTTGCATTACTATCAGTTGAATAAATAATGTAAGGTCTTTTTAAAGCCAACTTTTTTTGTTTTTAAATCTGAAATTCTCTTATTCACTCAAGAATTACTTCCCCAAGGAAGACAAAGCTGATTTGAGAGAATTGTTTAAAGTCAGTGTTCAGTCTTCGCCCTATGCTTAGACTGTGAGCCTCATGACAATTAAAAAAATAATTAAATTATAAAATTCCCATTAGAATGGAGCTGGTGAGAGCGCAAGGGAAGGTGTCCTTCACCCATCTGGCAGGCCACTGTGTCACAGAAGGACTCTCAGCTCTCACCTGCGCGGCTCCATTTTATTTCACAAGGAGCGTGAAATTCTCGGTCACTGTCATTACGATTGATTTTGAAGCACGCACAAAAGCAATATTCCATTTTCCGTGTTGTTGATCAAGCAGAAAACAGAACAACGTAACTTTTAAAAAGCTAGCTTGACAATCACAGCGAACTTCTATCCCTCATTAACCCGCAGATCAAAACAATCCACACACGGATGCGTGTGCTCCCGCTCCCGGCGCCAGTGGCGAGTCGCCAAGTAGTGTACTCCGCTCGTGGCTCTCTCGGGTGTTTTTAGCGAGAGGAGTCACCAGTTTAGCGCGGGCGGGGAGGAAATCGCCTCGGAATCTCTGGAGTGTGGCCTCCTCGAAAGATCGCTGCGAGGGGAGGAGCCCTGATTGTCCTGGAAGAAAAGCCTGGCCCCATCCGGGAAGTCACAGCTTGCAGGGAGGCCGGCTCTGGCTGCTCGGGTCCCAGAGGTGGCAGACGCCGGGGCGGCGGGCCTCGCAGACGCGAGCGGGCTCGGTGCGCGCCCG
>NW_004524763.1:2993067-2996886 GCF_000260255.1 Octodon degus | reverse complement strand
CCTCGGCGGGACCCTGTGCGCCCCCGACCTCCGCTGCCGCGGCAGCCTGGGGGCGCCTCGTCGGTGTGCGGACGCCCAGCCGCTGTGCTCCGGAGACCCCCGCCCCGGCCGGCCTCCGCGGTCTGCCCGAGAGCCGCTCCTGCCTCCGCCCGCGCAGCCTGCCTTCTCCCGTGGCCTCCGCTCCACTGCCTCTTACCTTCTTCCCAAAGGCTGCAAGGCAGTTATAGGCGTGAACGAACAAGTTAGGGTACTACCGAGAGTGTGAGGGGAAGGAGAGGTAATGAAGTGGGAGAAAAGAATGAAAATTAAATTAGAAATGCCCGAGTGTAAACAGACACACATGCACGCGGTGTTCCTGGCTTGCTGGCGGTCTTGGCTATGCCCAAGAGGAGGCAGTTTTTCAATTTTGGGTCCTAGAAGAGATTCTCATATGCACACGCATCGGCGATAGCAGAGAAGCCCAGAGCTTCCGTCTCAGCATGCATTTTACTTTTCTGAAGCATATTCACATTTCTAGGGAAGGACCCAGAGGGGTAGCACTGTCGGAAGGCCGGGCTCCGTCAGGGGGCCTCTGCCGCCTCCGAGCAGAGCTCACTGCCTGACGCTGCTCGGGGTCACCGGGCTGGCAGAGCCGGGCGGGCGGGGCAGCTGCCGCCTCTGGAAGGTGCCGCGCCGTGCGGACGAGCGCAACCGGTCCTAGGGGTAGCAAGCACTGAGCTGAGGCCCAGGTGGGTTGCTGCACAGGAGGGTGGAAAATATAAACCGCGCCCTGGTGCGTCTCCCCACTGGTCGTCTCCCCACTGGGACAGTGTCAGCTTCTTTCCGATCCAATATGCTCAACTTCAGTTGCGGACAACCCCGCATTCAGACGAGGCAGTCAGTAAGTAGCAGCTGCCAGCGTAGAGCAGGCTTGCTCAAGCTCTCTGGCGACTGGAACATTCTCTCGTTCCCGAGGCCTGTGCCAGTCGATGCTCTCGGGGTTCGGGTCATTGTTCTCACGGCCGATAGGGGGCAGCAGCTGGCGGCGTACAGGAACAGCGCCCGCTAGCTCTGGGAATCCGGCTACCTTGAAGATTTGGGGTAGTAGAAGGCAGGGCGGGTAAAGTCTCGACGTGCAGGGCCTCAGCTGCGCAACCCTGGGCTTGCAACCTTGGGCACATTGTGGCCACCTATGCACCAACCAGCGCCTGTAAACATTGGTACAGCACAAATTCAGACGCATGTAAATGCTGTCATTAATAAAATCTAACAGAATCAACTGGAGTTGTTGATTCTAAGTCACAGCCACCACCTTCTGTTTGGATCGTGGTAGCGAGGATCTGTGAAATTGTTGACTTGTAAAGGGTTTCCGCCTCCCATTAGAAGAATTTGGGGACGACTGAGCCAGAAGTCCTTAGATCACCGTGGGAAGGATCCCGAGGCATTTCGGAAGTGGAAACTGCGCGGACGCAGCCAATTCTGTCGGCGAGCAAGCGCAGCTAGGCGTCTGTGGCGCAGCTGGTTTCAAGCAGGAGCCAGCGCAGCGCGGATTGGTTTTGCTCGACTCAGACACTTTCTAAGGACGTTGGATTCTTCTGAAACCGGCCGCGTCTGCTAAGCCAGCACACTGAGTGCTCAGAATTCTCGAGGACACATTATATACATCTTCTCCAAATCCACATTTCCTCAGAAATGAGCACCTCCTCTTCTTAAAATGTTTCTAGGGCAATATCTTTTTAAAGAAAAATCTAGTGTAAAAATTTAGAGACTGTTATAATCATCTCTAAATAGCTTTAAAAAATGGTAACTGTTAAATTTTCCAAATGAAAAAAAGTATGTAATAGACAAGATTTTGTGCTTCTATAAATCTCTTGTGCAATTAAAAACCCTAATTAATCCTTGAAATACCTTTGAAGTTTAGGAAAAACTCATTCTGTAATTACAAAGTTTGTAATGCTATGTCACTTTGGTGGCCATATTTTTATTCAATGATGAACAAAACATTGATGATGTCAAACTTTAATGTAATTTTTCTAATACCATAATCAGTTCTAGAAATCCAGCCAACATCTACTGAAAAAAGGAAGAATTTCGAGAACACATTTGCCAGAAATTTCATTAACACAGGGATTCCTAACAGGATGTCAGATTTTAGACCTTTCCCAAATAATGATGACAAGTAAGGGAGTAGCAATTTGTAAGAAAATATTTAAGAAGGACCAGGAAAAAAGGAGGATGAAGAGGAAGAAGAGGAGAAGAAGGAAGAGGAGGAGGAGGAGGAGGAGGAGGAGGAGGAGGAGGAGCTAGCCAGGAGAAGAGGAAGAAGAGGAGGAAGACGAAGAGGAAGACGAAGAGGAAGAAAAGAAGAAGAAGAAGAAGGAGAAGGAGAAGGAGAAGGAGAAGAAGAAGAAGAAGAAGAAGAAGAAGAAGAAGAAGAAGAAGAAGAAGAAGAAGAAGAGGAGGTTAGCCTGTGGTCTAGGTAGGAGAGTTACCTTGGGGTAAACCCAGGTGAGAGGATTTCTAAGTTGGCTCAACTGTAAGGGAGAAACTCAAGGCTCAGTTGCTTCTGTAGACAGCCCTACAGCTCTGTAACCCTGGGCTAGGGCTCTTCGTGGGATCTGAGAAAATACACTGTTCTTGGTACCTGAAAGATAAACCTGCATGATAATTTAATTTGCCAAGGACCAGCACTGTCGATAAGCACTGCACGCTGAGCATGTGGGTGTTTTAGTGTCTATTTTATAGGGGTAAAACTCTACCAAAGTACTATCACAAACGTTTTCCTTACTTTTTTTTTTTCACAAATTGGGAATAATATGAAATATCAGTAATTTCAACACACAAAGCAATTCCAGGCTAAAGCGATAGTTTGGTGGTCTAAGTGTCTGGCTAGCAAGTGCAATGACCAGGGTTTGATTTCTGATATCTGCTAACTGCATGCCATCCCAGCCTCAGAACTCCAGGAGTGTGGTGCTGGCCACCAAAACAGAGAGTAGTGGCACATGCCTGTAATCCAGTGCTGGGGAGGCTAAGACAGGAGAATCATAAATTATGAGTCTGACCTGCTTAGTGATAACCTGTACCAAATAAATAAAGGAGTTTTAAAAAGTACAAAGCAATACCTTACTTTATAACACAGCATGGTTCTGTGGTTAATCATAATTGCTATCGTTTCTTGCACCACACACAAGGCAGAGACGTTCAGAGGGCTTCAGCTGCTTTCCTAGCTGGGGAGATAGATTAGCGGCATTAGATTTCTGGTCCAAATAAATAAATAAACACATATAAATACATAAATAAATACAATAACCAGTCTGCTCAAAATATAAAAGCTAGAGCCAGGGAGATGGCTCAGTGGAATAAGGACTTGCCTGGCAAGTGCAGGAGCCCGAGTTCAATCTCTGGTTCAGAAAAAAAAAAAAAATTAAAAATCATCAAAATAAAAAAGCTAATTTCCTGGGGCTGAGGAGATAGCTCAGTAGAATAAGCACTTGCCTAGCAAGGCTGATTCTGGAAAAAAAAAAAAAAAAAAGAGCTAGTTTCCTAAATTTGCAGTTTTCTTCTCTTAAAGCCCAGGCTTCTTACACTGTGCTAATGTTGGAATGGAGAACAGCCCTTGTACTCTCAGATGTCTGTGCCCGAACAAAAATAAACTTATTGCACAGCAGCCAGATCAAAGCAACACCCACCTGGAGGAATCTGAACTTCTTAGATCCGGACCTGGTGCTAAGGTAAGAACTCTATCCAAGCTCTACACCAAAGGTCAGAAGACAGTAGTATACAAAATGACAAAGAGAAGGAACAAAATGCAGTCTCAGGCCCTGAGTCCACCCAGTACAA
>NW_004524763.1:2967154-2991731 GCF_000260255.1 Octodon degus | reverse complement strand
TCTTAATTTTTGTTCTAAGATTTATACTGTATCTTTGACTTACAATTTATTTAAAAGACATTGTATGATATCTTCTCCTAGTATTAGAAACTTTAAAAAGTGTATTTCCATTTTCTGTAGACTTAAAAAACAACAACAGAGGTTTGTACTTAAAAAACAACAACAACAACAAAAAAAAAACTTATTGCTGGAATATGGCTCAGTGGCATAAGTGCCTGCTGGGCAAGCACAAGATCCTAAGTTCAATCCCTGGTACGAAAAAGACCCCCTTATTTTTATTTGAATGATCAAAAACTAAGTTAAAAAATGAAACAAAAACAAACCCTTCCATGTCACAGAGAATTCCAACTTTAAGTTTCTGTGTGGAAAGATTCACAAAATATTAATGAAGTAGGCAGGAGTCTACACTTATTTTAAATTTTCAGAAAATTAAACAGAAATGGTATGATTACTGTATAGAGAGGTTCCTTTTTGGCTTTGAGTGCGATTATATAAAGAGCTACATAGTCAATCTAAAATACAAACAAATTTGTCGTTACTTAAAAAATGTAGCTTATTTGTTAAACAGTTACCTTTAAATATATCAGGTCCATGGAAGGGTTATAAAAGTGATGTTAAGTATTAAAAAGGAGAATTTGGACATGAAAAGGAACCACTGATACATGTAAAATGTCACATAATGGTTATCCTGTGTGTTCCTTAATTAGTTTTGCCTCTAAATAGAAGATCTCTAGATATAAAGGATTCTTGCCGCAGTTGGAAATTTTATGTTGCATTTTCACAAATACAGTAGATTGTTAGGTGAAGAACACTAGTGTAAATTTTCAATTTTAAATTATCAGCACTATTCACTTGGAATATGTAGGGATGGGATTGGAGATTGTGCATTAACAAGTCGGAGAGTACGGTGTCCCTAGCTCCTCCTCATCGCTACCTTTTTCTTTAGTCAGGTGATTCTTAGTTATTTCATTCTAAGACCCAACATAGATTTCACTTACATAGATTTATGTGTATTTCATCTTTATTAGAAATTAAAATTTGAAAATTGTTTAAAATATGTATTAATTATAATAAGTTCATGACATACTAATAAAATCTCATGTTTAATGAAAAATAACCATGTTCAACCCTCCAAATTGAGAAAAATGTGCTCATTTTTCATTGCTGTGGCAAAATACCTGACATACATGGCCTAAAAAGAGAAAAGGGTTATTTCAGCTCAGAGTTTCCATGGTGAGCTGCCCGTTGCTCTTAGGCCTGTGGTAAGGCAGAAAAATCATGGCTGCAGGATGTGGTAGACAAAAGCTACAATCCTCACGATAGTCAGGAAGCAGAAAGAGAGGAAAAACTCTCAAGAGGAAGGGACCAGAAACAGTCCCCACTATGACGCCTCCATATCCCACCTCCTTGCTCTGTAACCTCCCAATAATGCCGTCAAATTACAATCCTGTCCACACATTACACCATTGATGAGGTTAGGGGCCTCACAAAGGAATCACTTCCCAAAAGAAATAAACCAGATGCACAAGCTTATGTATGAGAAAACAAATTCTCCAAGTTTTTCATTTTTGCCTATCTACAAGTTAAAATTTTATCATTGGTAAAAGGCACTGTCAGTTTTCCTTGAAGTCATAGGCTTACTTTGTTTCTGAGAAAATATTTGCTACATATTCAAAGCTGAATAACCATAGTTTGTCTGTCAATCAGTTCTTTCAAACAAAAATCATATTCTATAAAAAGTGCCTAGTTCAACTTCAATTCAATTATACTCTGTATAGCAGAAACAATTTATTTTATCCTCCAGAACATTAAAAAAGCAATCCCTGGGTGGGGTGGGTATCATTAAGATTTGATAAAATTAGTTATCTTTATTGCTTTGTCAATCACATTCTTGAATAAAACTGGCTGGTTTTACTGTCACTGAAAATGTGTGGTAATTAAAAAATGGACTATGTGGTACCCATCTGTGTTATTTTTTGGAGTTTGGTTTTCTGTGGCTTTTAGTAGCCCAAGGCCAACTGTGGTCTGAAAATATTTAATGGAAAACTGCAGAAATAAGCAATTCATAAGTTTTATAATGTGTTCCAATGTGCTACTGTGTTGTGCGCAGTAGTATGATGGAATTTCAAGTCAACCTGTTCCTGCCTACATGGAACATGAGTCACTTCTTAGTCCAGCGTACCTACACTGAGTAACTACCCTGCTGTTAGTCATGGAATGATCAGGTATTGCTGTAGTACTGCAGTGCTTGTGTTTGCCTAGGTAACTGTTGGGTAGTAGTCTGATGCTAAGACACCATACCTACCTCATTCACCTCAGCTGATAAATGTACATGGGCTCTGTTTCTTCTCACATTATAAGAAGCATGAGCATAGTTCAGTAAGACACTTTGCAGGAGAGAACACATCCATGTCACTTTTATTGCAATATATTCTTTGTTTTTTTTGGTTTGTTTGTTTTGTTTTGTATTTCAGGAAAGGGTCTACAGGATGTTCAAGTTCTCACTACTAGATCAGACTCATAGTGATTCACCTGTTTACAGTCTCTCAAGAGCTGGGATTACAGGCAGGTGCCACCACACTCAATCTCAGTCATCCTTTCAGCGCGCCCTGGGGGCAGGGGCTGGCACGGCAGGCCAGGAGATCGAACCTCCGGTCCCTGTGCCTGCTTACAGGCACTTTAATTAGCTGAGTTATTTGGCTGGCCCTTCAATATATTCTTATACTGTGTATTAATCAGCTCTCTTGTTGCTGGTACAAAATACCTGACACTGACATCTTAAAGGAAGAGAAGTTTATTTGGCTTATGGTTTTAGGAGGTCAAGTTGATGGTTGACTGGACCCAAGGCAGAATCATCACGGTGGTGGAGAACGATGGAGTGCAGCTGCTTAGTTCATGAGTTCACGGTGACCAAAAAGCAGGGAAGGAGAACAGCCTAAAGAGGGAGCCTGGGGCCAGGTATAGCACCCAAGATTACACATCCATGACCCATGCCCAAAAGTGCACTTCCTAAGCCTCCAAGTGGTTCTGGTGACAATTAAATGGAAAACTCAGCTCAACTATAATATGCTGTATACTGTTATTATCAGTAATATTGTTAATCTCAATGTGTATATTTTACAAATTTTTATTGTGGTATTTTTCACTATATATATAGTGCATATAATATATGCATATAGAGGATTTGGTACTACTCAGAGATTCAGTCATTCATTAGAGGGTCTTAAAATGTATACTCTGTGAATAAGGGTGGGGGCTACTATGCTAGTATATTTTGATGCCACTGCCTTGAATTGTGCTAAAACAAGCAGTTTTACCTACTCTCAGTGAAAACATTAATGAAGCTAGGAAGCAATGACATCTTATTTAAATGAAGATAGCTTTGACTTCATGGAATCCTCAAGTGTCGGGGAACTCCACGGGCCATACTTTTGAGAACCATGCCTTAGTCCTAGAACTGTTACTTGGATCAGTCTTTGTGACTTAACTGCGTGCTGATTTACTGGTGAGTTATCTTCTGGTCTGTAGATCTAATCTCCCTTATCATAAACTATACCAGTAATATAATTATTTCTTTAAGCTGCTAAAATGCTTTGTACTAGGTTCAGCTCGTTCATTATTGATTGACTGACACATAAAAAGGAGTGGTTTGTGCACCTTCTTATGCTATATATCACATCCTAATGCAATTTGCTTGTTATTTATTTTACTAAGTGGGACAATGGTCTTTAAGTGAATATATTAATTCAGAGGAAGACAAGGAACATTTGTCATGGCATGTTATAATTTTTCCAAACATCAAACTTCATTGGAAATTATATTCATGTGTGTTCCATCTTATCTATTTTATTACTATAGCTCAGGATATAATTCCACATACCCATGTATAAGACTTTGAGTCCAGGTTGCAGTGGATTTGAGACATTGCAGTCATTAACACCATCAGATGAATGAGTTCTAACCATAACAGCTTGTTCAATTTGTATGGACAAGCTAAAAAGCACAGCTGAGCTTTGGATAGTTCATTACTTCCACTCCTTTGGGTCGAGCAAGACCTCTTAAATCCGTGAGAAAGTTCTGTTGCCAGTGAAGTCACAGATGCATCTATTATGAATAGAAATATGCCTTGTTTATTTTCATACTCGCAGTCTTCACTATCAGAAATTGTGTAGTGGTGGAATCACCTTTTACCCCAGCAAGGAAAAGGGCAGTTGTGCAACCAGATGGTCACTGAGAGCACGACCTCCTATACAGTGTGAGAGCTTACATTTTTTTGTCAATAAATTTGCTGAGACTAGCCTAATACACATTTTGTTCAGAGATAGCAAAGTGGCCATGAAAGTGGGTAATGATACACAATTAAGATTTTTTAGAATGAATAAAATTTAGATTTCAATTGATGACATAGTAAGTGGATTCTGTAGAAAGTAGTCAGTATTTCACTAGTAATCCCTTTGAAGAGGGTCTATGCCCAATAGTTAGCCTTTGGCTACACATAAATTGTGGATAATACAACTGAGAATTGTTTTTTCTTTTGTAGTACTGGGATTAAATCCAGGGCCTCATACAGCCTGGGAATCTTGATCTTAAATTTTTATTTAATTTTAGTTTGTTTATATTTAACCGCTCTACAGTTTACTGCAAGTGTCACACAGGCAGCCCGTTTGTTTACATATCCGCTGTCCAGAGCATTGCTCAGACAGGTTTCATTTCTACCAGTCTGTTCTTGTACAGAATACATCTGATTTTTTTTTTTTCCTGAACTGGGGATTGAACTCAGGTCCTTGGACTTGCCAGGGAAGCACTTATTCCACTGAGCCATCTCCTGGCTCCCTGAATACATTTGATAAGAATATCTTTTTAATATTTCTGGCTGTGTTATCTTACAAAAATTAATGAAGAATGCTGTTTTTGGTCATCCTGTATTTAAATAATTAGACTGGTAAGTGGTAACATTTAAAAATAATTTTTAAGTCAGTTATTAGAAAGTGTATGTTTAGAGAAGTTTGACACAGTAAATTCTATAAAATCTGTATACTAATAAAGCATTTCTAACGAAAATTTAGGAGCCAATTTGAGATGTGCTGGATATGTATAATTTACATCAGATTTCAATGACTTAACATGATAAAAATGATAAGTATATCATTACAATGCTGATTGCATGTTGAAATTATAATACTTGGAGATAATAAGTTAAATAAATATATTATTAAAATTAATTTTATCCACTTCCTTTACTTTTTAAACTTGGACTTCTAGATAGATTAAAATTATATATGTACCTTTATATTTATATTAAATAGATCTTTTGTAGTGTACCCTCTTTCTAAAGGATAAGAAGGTAAATAAAAATATTGCATCAAATTTTTATAATAATTATGAAATATATATTGCTCTGAGCAAATAGTGTCCCATAAATTTTTAGGTGCTTTTCCAGCCTACTTTAAAAGCCCTTCAATAAATCAGTATTGTTTTTATATCTCTATATATGCAGTGCCAGATCAACTTTACATCCAACTGGCATCTTGGAAAATTTGTAACTTCATTTTTTAGAGCTATTTTAGGTTTATAGCAAAACTGAACAGAAAATGCACCCAGTTCCCGTATGCACCCATTCACCCATTCCCACCCATGCGTGGTCTCCCTCACCTCCAGTATCACCCATCCGAGTGATACAGGTATTGCGGCTGGCAAATCTGCATTGACACCATGGACTACATTAGGGTTCCCTCATGACAGTGTGCATTCTGTGGATTTGGATAAAATAATCAGTTTTTAAAATGTATATCACCTGTGGTATTTCTGCTGTTCCATTATTATACTTGATTTAAAAAATGGCATTAAGTGAATACTCAGTGGTTTTAAAAAAGTAACTTTTCTGCTTAAAATGTCACATTATTGTAGAAAATTTGAGAACAAACAAAGGAGTCTTTTTAGAAGTATAGAAATTTCTCGAATGAGCAGTGCAATGGAACATTTTTTCATGTCTTTATTTGCTATTTGTAGTCCTTCCTCTGAGAAATGTGTATTCATCTCAGATGCCCATTTTTTTGACTGGGTCTTTGAATTTTGGGGGCCTGATTTTTTTTTGTATTCTAGATAGAAGTCCCTTGTCTGAGTGACTGTTGGTTAAGATTTTTTTCCCAACTTGTGGGTTGTCTCTTCAATCTGTTGGTGATTTCTTTTAACATGCAAAACTTCTCAATAAGATGAGATCCCAGTTGTTGATTCTTTGAAATATTTTCTGTGTGGTTTCTTTTTGTTGTTGAACTCTCTGCCTATCCCTATGTCTTCATGATTTCCATCTTCTTTATCTTCCATTAGATTTACTGTTTCTGTTTTAATGTTTAGATCTGATCTTGTATTTTTCTCTTTAAAATACAAAAGTACAGTAATTAACTATAGTCTTATCACTCTGAGAAAAATGAACTGATATTTGTTTGTAAATATCTTCTTTCTTTGTATCAGTACATCCTATTATTCTGTATGTATTACTCTATAACATAGTTTAAATACTATTTAATCACTTAGTAAATTCTTATAATTAAACTAAAAAGTAACTGAATAATATTCCATTATATACATGCACCATTTATCTTACCCATCTTAAATCTGTTTATACTTGCATTATGTTTCTTTTACATCTTGACTATTTTCCCATGAACATACAGAACTATGTCTTAGGAAATTGCTGAGTGTTGGAGGGTCTTAAGACTTTGAAATATTCATTGCCAAATTGTCACCCAAAAAGGGAGTGTATGAGTGCCATTTTTATAACAGCCTTGCTGAAACCAGGTATTATAATTAAATGACAAAACTCATCAATTTTGAAGGCAAAACTTGATACTTTGATTTATATCTTTGATTACTCATGAGACTGAGCATTAAAAAACAAATATTAGACAAAAATATTTCATCTGAATTTTCTGTTCATGACTGTTGCTTATTTCTATTACATAGGCAGGTCATCTTTAGGTGTAAGGTTATTAAACATTAACCTGCCACTGGTGTTAGAAATATTTTTCAAAGCTTACAAAGTATTTTTTAACTGTTTGTGATTTTCAAACATAGTTTGCTTATTTACTTAGTTAATTTTATGGTACTGAAAGTTGAATTCCAGGTGCTCCAGTGCTGTTTTGTGAGTTTATTTTGTTTTTGAGACAGAGTTAGACTCAATAAAGTGGTATTTGTGATCCTACTGCCTCACTTTCTGGGAGAGCAGGGATTACAGAGAAGTCCACCAAACTCAACTTGGATTCTTTTTAAAAAAATTTATAATTTATTTATTTATTCATTGGATACAGGGTCTCACTACATAGCTCTGAATCATAGTGACCCTCCTGTCTCAGACTCCCCAGCGCCCCTATAACAGATGTGTGCCATTGATAGAGGGGAATGAAACTCCTGACCTAAAAGGTACCTGGATAAGCTCATGTTCTCTAAAACCAAAGAACGAATTTTAAGAACAAACAGGGTAAGAGCAGAATTTATTTAATGGGGGAAAGAAAGCTTCTGTCTGAGAGATGGACAGAAGAGGGGCTCTGAGCAGGTTGTCTCCAGGAAGCTGTCTCTTCCAGAGACTTTTATAGAGTAAAATCACGTAGGCAGGCAGGTCTCAGGTGGAAACCATGAGGACTCGCGTAGGTGGGCATGTGGTGGGAAAAAACTATGGTCAACCAATGAGATTACAAGCCCCATTGCTCAGGTAAAATTGATTAAATCCAGAACCAAGTGGGGAAGGGAGTCACATAGCAAGCATGCATGAATAGAGAACAGGAGTTTATCTGGTTGCCAGCCGGTAGCAGTTGGATTAGTGACTCTTCCTGGCTTCCTCAGGGTGATGATCAATCCTGGATGCTTATCTTTAGGGAGGTCGGCATTTGTTTGATCTTTAGGCTTTAGGTCTGGCCCACAGCAGGAGCATCCATCTCTCTCACAGTTGCAAGGTATCTTGTCTTCCCTGCTGTCTCCTTGAGGGCTTAGTGCTGTCTGACTGCCTATAATATTTCTACCTAATTTAGCTGCCTACTATACCACCACGCCCAGTTTCAGGGCCAGCACTGAATCAGTACTGGGCATCAAACCTGGGTTCTTGTGCTTGCCAGGGGGGTGCTTAGACCACTTATCTATCTCCTCAGCTCCCTTGAATTCTTTTAATGTCTATTTCAACATATCCTTTTAATGTATTATCTCATCCTCATCTAAATTGTAATAAACAGTTTTTAAAAGACTTTATTTAAAAATAGTTCATTCAACTTTTTCTAGGATTCATTTTGGCCTATTTATGAATTAGAAGTTGTAATTGTGTTTTAATCCAAATAGTTAACACTTAACATTTATTTTTAATATCCACTAAATTCTTATATATAGAGCCACTTTCTGCTCTATTTATCACGTCAGACATTATTTCCAAGTAGTTTTAATAATTGTTTTTATTATATATTTTAATATCTGATACTGTATTATACAGCATACTATAATAATATTTTTCTCAGAAACTTGATTTATAGTGATTATTATCTCTAGTAGATTCTTTTTGGTGAATGTTCAAATTATTTTATAAAGTTTTCCTTTTGCATAAAAATTATCGTAACAGGATTTTAACTAATTCAACTCAAAAATTAACTTGAAGGGTTCTGGCATCTTTAACTGTCAAATTGCTTTAGAGGATTAAAGTAAGGTTTTGCATATTCCAGTTACACTATATGATTAGCTTTTATAAGTTTGGTGACCCTCATGGAAAGTATACTTTGAAGAAAATCTCTTGTTTTTGAAAAGTATATGTTGGGATTGTTTGTTAGAGTGAATGGATTTTAAATAAAGAAAAAGCAGAAAGAGGGCACAGTATACGCTGATCATAGGACAGGAAAGAAATTGGCACTTTAGAAATAGAATTTATATGAAGAAAAGAACAACGAAGAGAAGAAAAGCTAGGAAAGGAGATTGGGAAAAATAAACCAAAGAAAAGTATAATATTAGATAAAGAACAGATTATAGAATACAAACTAAACGTGAAAGGAAAAAAAATGCCAGAGAGACAGAGGACATTTTAAAATATAAACCGAATCAATCAACTCAAACATCAGAAAGTTGTCATAGAACTATTTTTGATTTTTATTAACCCATAAAGGGAAGATCTAGAATGAAAAGGGGGGAAGGCTATTGTAGGAGCCTTAATTTAACTTATTTAGTAGAATACTTTTACAAAACATATAAATTGGTATTGAGCTATTTTTAAAGACTTATGCCTGGATTTCCTAATGCAATTTGTTATGAGAGCACAAAAAGTATTTTAAAGCTTATTTTTTATGCTTATAATTTCATTTGATTGGTAATAGTGAGTTTTCTTCTATTTAATATTTATGGGCAATTTTTCACTATGATGTCTAGTTGTTTGGAAAGAGAAAACTAGGTGAAAATATCTACTAAAAGAGATTACTGATGCTTAGATATATAGAAAGATAACTGAGTACTTCACAATGATACTTAGAGAAAAAGCAGGGAATCTGGAGGTTAAGGGTGCCCACTGAGAATGCAACTGTAGATTCACACATTTCTTCCTGAAGGTGGCAGTATTTCAGTGACTAAGTGACAGCACACAGAGCTTTCAGAGTTCTGCGAAGATGTCATTTGTGGATGGGAAAGTCCCTTCAGCAAGACTTTACTATTTCTCAGGTTGACTCCCGGACCTGGAGAGGTACAAGTCTGTCACCCACTGACCAACAGTTACGTATGACGAGGACTCAGGAGAGTGAGAGAGAGATCTGGCAGCACTGGGGAGAGAAAAAAGAAATACATCATTACTTTTAGAATTCAGTGTGAAGTAGCAAATTTAGAGAGACAAGAAGCAGATTGGTGTGTCATATGGCTGTCAGCTGCCATCTTCAATGGCCATCCGAACTGTTACTGTTAGAGTCTAGCGAAGCTTTCCAAATGCAACCTAGATATAAAGACTAAATTAAAAAAGTCCTAATTTTTGGCCAGTAATTAACATATTAACTAAAGAAGTAAGAGTATTAGTATGGATTCTGGAATGGATATATTAGCAATAAAAATGAAATGTTTTTTTTTACACTTTAAGCAGCAAGTTCTAAAAGGAAGATGTGTACACGTCTATGTACATACGCATTCACTAACAACCATATGGAGGAATAAAGACACATGCACCAAAAAGTAAACACAGATGACTAAACTGTTATTTAAAAAGTAAAAGTTGACTTGACACCCATATTTACATGATATTCTAAATATCCAGTGAACATTAACAGTGTTGATGCTTATGGGTTAATTCATCATTTCTTTTGATTAGTCAAAGCCACATTAAACAGAATGTGGCCAGGCTGACTTGTAGTTCTGTCTGCTGAAAATACCTGGATGGTAGTTCTTTGAAAGAAACCAGAAACCACAAAGCCTGAAGGGATGCTGAGGGCTGTATCCTCTGAAGCCTTCTACCGACAGTGGGGAGCACCTGATTTTTGGAGTAGCAGCAGTGTGCAATGTACTCATCTTTAAAAGCTGTTTAAAAGTCTTCTTGAAAATAAAATATTTCCCCCTTAGGTTTTGTATCAATGTCAAAATACATCTCAGTGGGTTTATAAACACTTTGATGAAAAATTACATCAGTTACAACTTCTCTATTCTGTACTGACTATATAAATGGTGCAGTTTACACTAGCATTGTGTTTATGAGTACTGGTCCCATAGAGTCTTTACTAGATTTTCTACATCCCAAACTTTACATTTTCAGATGCATTAGGGCTATTTTTTCATATAGCTAACTCTGCAATGAGTTCATGTTCTTACTTGCCCTGTCAGTATTGACTAGATTCAACCCTTTCTCTTATTTTTTTAACTCTATACTTTGCTATCTTCTATATTAATACTTACATTTCCAGGAGTAGACACCTGACTAAATTTGATACTTTCAATCCTTTGAGTATAATAAGTGTTTTAGCTACAGAGGAAGCACAGGCATCCCACCTACTTTCCCTGGACAAATGCACCAACTGCCCACGTTCAGCATCTCACAGCAGACTGCAACACTAGTTCACTGTTAAGGGATAATTTTTCCAGGTGCAGAATTCTGGGGTGCTGCTTTATTTTTCCCAAAGCTTTAAATATTTTATTTCACTTTCATCTTATTTGCTGTTTTTTTTTTTTTTTTTTTTTTTTTTTTTTTTTTAGTGGTCACCTTTTATTGAGCATTAATTCTCACTTGGGCTATGAATACATTGAGCCATGATTAAGGTGTTCACAGGCGGGGGCAGGACGAGGCAGTCACAGGCTAGAGTGCAGAGTGCCCTCAACACTGGGCCCTTTTCAATGGTACTTGCGTTGACACACGGCATTTTCAATGGTACATGCGTCGACGCTCATGTTTGAGTTCCTTGTAATGAAGGCAGTTGTTGAAAAGCACGTAGGCTGCCAGCACCATATTCAGCCCTGCGATGCTCCCTTTCTTCATGTTGATGTACTTGTTGTAATACCGGTAGTAACCTCTCTGAAATGCTCCAGCAATGCCCGTGGAGAGAAATCTCGCCTCAGTATCCAGCTGGGCAGCTCCCCTACTTTCACGTCGGAGTCTCTTCTCTTTCAATGGTACAACGGAAGTCATCTTGGAGTCCTGACGTTTGCTAGAGTGGGCTCTTGCCTGGGTTTTGAGAAGTTAAAAGAATTCTTACTTTTTCATCAACGGATATGAGAGGTTTTAAAAAAAATTCCATTTGGCTTTTTTCAAGATTTATTATCTTCACTTTTCTGAAGTTTCAATATAGTATGCCTAAATATACTTTGTTTGCTTGTTTGTTTGTTTATTTATTTATTTCATACAGAATCTCACTACACAGCTTCGACTCATACAGTGATCCTCCTGTCTCAGCCTTCCCATGGCTGGGATTATAGGCATGCACCACTGTGCCCAGTTTTGATGGCACACAGTACTGGGGATTGAACCCGGGTCCTTGTGCTTGCCAGGCAGGTGTTAGACCTCTGAACTGTCTCCCCAGCCCTGCTTGTTTGTTTTTGATGGTCAAACCCAGAGGTGTTCTATCATTGAGCTATATCCCCAGCCCTTTTTTGTTTTTACTTTGAGATGAAATCTCCATAAACTTCTTAGACTTGCCTAGAATTTATGCTTCCTTTTTGTAGCTGAGATTACAGGTGTAATGCCGGGCTTGTATTGTGTTTCTTATATTGGCATTTACCATCCTTGGTGCTCTCTGTTCTGCAGTGTGATATATGACATGAATTTGGGGAAAAATCTCAATCATTATTACTTTAAGTGCTGTTTTGTTTTTCTCTTATTCTCTTGGCACAGCTAAAACTGAATACCACAGACTGGACAAGTTATAAAGAACAAAAGTTTATTTCTCACAGGTCTGGAGGCTGGGAAACTCAAGGGGCCAGCAGGCTTTTTTTTTTTTTTTTTTTTTTTTTTTTGTCTCAGGAGGGCTGTACATTTCTTCCATAATGTCACTTTTTGTTTTGTTTTTCATTGCTGGACTCTAATGCAGAGCTTCAGGAGTAGGGGTGTGGCGAGTGCTCTGTACTCTCAGCGCAGGAGTACTTTTATGCTGCTACCTCCCAGAAGACAGGAATACTGCATTCTCACTTGGCAGAGAGCAGAAGGGCCAAAGGGAACAAACTTCCTCCATCAAGCCCCTTTATAATAGCATTGACAGGTATTGGTGAGAATGGACCTAAGCACCTGCAAAGGCCCTACCTCCTAACGCTGTTGCACTGAGGATTAAATTCCCCATCAATCATTTTATTAAGACCATAGCACTTGTGAAGTCATAAGATGTGAAGGTAGATGCAACCTCAAGCATCAGCAAAAGCTACCCTTGCCCCATTGTACCCTGACTCTTTTCTCATGTCCTTAGTGGTTGGCAGTATGGTGCTGTGGTATAAAAAATGATAAGCATAGTGGCTTACTGATTTTATTCATGCTGAGACACAATATCTGACACCCATAACTGAAAGGAGGAAAGGTTTGTTTTGGTTCATGGTTCATAGTCAGCTGGATCAAAGGCAGGGGGCAATGGTGGAAGAGAAAGAGCTCATGGCACTAAGTATTGCATCAATGTAGTCAGTTTTTCCATGTGGATTGTCATCCCAGAATGCTTAAAAAATAATTGTTTGGACTATTATCCTATGGAACAACTTCTTTATTGACATTCAGTGAGTAATTCATGCTACTTTCTCTAGCTTGGCTCTTCAGAATAATTGGTCCCTAGTACCTTGTAGGTATCATTTCCACATTTAAGTGTAGAATAATATAACATCAAAAGCACTGCAAAAGTTTGTAGGTGAGTGAAATTACTTTCAGTGAGGAACCACAAGCAGGTCCTAAAGCTTATGCTATTGAAAGTCACCATCTTAATGCCAGGAGAATGGACCAAGTGCTTTAAATCTCCACATCGCTTTGTCTAGTTATTCTATTTCAAAGTTATTCTACTTGCAGAGTGGAGAAGCTTAACTAAGCCACTCAGAAGCTTAACTAAGCCACTCAGCGGGGTGACAGGGTCCTTACTTTGTAAATGTTTTCATCTTGTACAGGAGGAAGACAGGAAGATGGTGTGTGTGATACACCCACCCTTGGGGGCAGTGTAGCCTGTTTATAAGGGAGGAAAAGAGGCTTGTGTACACACACACACACACACACACACACACGTATGCACACACGCTGCTGGTTCCTACCTATGAACAGTTGTCCCTGTGCCATGCCACCTTGCCTTGGAGCCACTGATTGTGGAGTAGCACTTCCACAGATAGTGTGTTAAATAAACCTTTTCCTCTTTAGTTTTGACATTGGGTATTTTGTCTTAGTAATGAGAGAAAAGTATTCAAGACAGAATTTGGTACTAGAGGGCTGGCCAATAACTCAGCAGATTAAAGCACTTGCAAGCAGGCACAGGGGCTAGGGGTTCAATTCCTGGGCCTGCAGTGCTGGCCCTGCCCCTGGGGTATGCTGAGGGGGCAATTGAGACGGGGCATGGTGGCACATGCCTAATCCCAGCTCTTGGGAGGCTGTAAACAGGCAGATTATTATGGGTCCAATCTAGTAGAGAGACTCTGAACACCCTATAGACCCTTCCCTAAAATCCAAAATAAATAAATAAATAAAAATTTGATACTAAAGAAGTAGTGTCCTGGCTGTGATGTACCTAAACACATGGTTCAAGACCCTTTGGAAATGGTGTGTGGGAAGAGTTTGGAAAGGTTCAAAGATGTTACCTGCAAGAGTAGAGCTGGAGCACCTTGGGCTGTTCTGTGTGGGAAATTCTGGTCAGAGCTGAGAAGACCAGAAGGCTGATAGAAATCCTGTGAGTAAAGACCAGGATCAGGAGCTTTCTCCTGGGAAGAAGGACTGCATTGACTTTGGACTCCAGAGGATGTGTGCTAGGGCTTGGCACAAAGCTTGTCTGCATGTTGCCCATGTCCAGAGACTTTGCCTGAGACTATGGTTAAGGGTGGTGGACTAATTAATCTGACAGAAGCAATTTCAAGGCAGTCACATGTTGAAGCTGTGACATACTGCTGTGGGGACTTTAACCAGATTTGTGTTGAGCATCAAGAGCAAAGGGTCCAGCAGAATGATTTAAACTGTTTTGAGTCTGGCCAGAAGGGAACCTCCAGTAAAGCAACGGACTGCAAGAATAGTAGAGGAGATCTCAGTTGCTCAGAAGGAATGGGAAAATGCAAAAGATGGCCTGAGGGCATCATAAGCAGCAAGTCTCCACTCTGCAGCCTCCGAACTGCTGAAGTGAAAGACGTTGCTCTAAGAAGAAAGCTGCATGGTGCCAGGTTCCAGAGTGATGTCAGCACAGGAAATTTGTTCCTCAGAATTGGATCCGGGAACTCGACCCTTATAGCCAAGAGAGGGAAGCCTGGCTACTGCTCCAGCTGGCAGCAGACCTTGATATTATCCATGTGATGCTGGTTTTAGGTGCATGCAGAATGCAGGATTAGTGAGGTTAAAAGGGCTTCCACTTCAGTTTCAGAAGACCTGGGAGGCCAGGAAGTGTACCCCTGAGAGGACAGTGTGTGAAGCTATGAGTGTAAAGCGGAAGATGTAGTGGAGACCCCAGGAGTTTGGAAAAGCTAGGAAGGAAGACCATCTAAGGAAAGCTGCAAGGAGGGAGCAAAGCAGGTGTGAGAGAGGAGCTGAGAGAACTCTAGCCACCAGAAGTGCCAGAGGGGTGGCACACAAGCCCTTGGGAGCTCACAACTTGTCAAAGATTGCTTCAGATACTGGACATGGAACTACAGGATTTCATGCTTGCCCTGCTGGGTTTTGCATTTGCTTTGGTCCCAATCCTTTATCTTCCTGTTTGTAACTTCAAGAATGAAAATGTTCATCTTGTGCTGTTGAAGTTTGGAAGTGTTAGACTTTTCATTGGTACAGAGGTTTGCAATTAAGAGTTCACTGTATATCTTGGAGGAAACTTGGTACTTAGAATTTTCAGTAATACTGAAACCTTTGGGACTTTGGTAATTCTTGTAGATAGACTAAGGGCCTTTTGCATAAAGGCATGTACATGAATCTTTGGGAGGACAAGGGCAGGACATTATGTTTCTACTGTAATATAATATTGATAGACTTAAAGCTGGTTTTTAAGGATTGTTAAACCTGTGTTATAATGTTCAAGCTGTGAAATGTTATGAATAAGCATGTCTTTGTATTTGGAAACTGGTTAAAGCAATGTGTCTGGTTGCCAAGGGGTAGAGTGTAATGATTGATGCACTGTGTCAACTTGAGATGTTAAGAAGTTTAATTAAGTGACCCGGCAGGGAGCCAGGTCCTTTGCACACATCTTCACCTTATGCAAGAGGAAGACAGCAAGATGGTGAGTGCCACACCCACCCAGGGGTGGTGGCAGAGTGGCCTGCTTACAATATAAGGGAGGAAAAGAACCCCAAGGTGCACCACTTTTGCTTTAGTTGGTTTTTGCTCCTGTGCAAAGTTGCCGCCCCTGTGCCATGCCATCCTGCCTGGGAGCCAGCTGATTATGGACTAAAGCTGCTACAAACTGTGAGCTAAATAAACCTTCCCCTCTTTAATTTGGGTGTTGGGTGTTTTGCCTCAGCAAGGAGAGTAACCATGAAACAGTTGTTCATCACGATGTTGTTTGTAACAGTAAAACAAATGACATTTGAAAATTAGGAAACGTGAACTATAACTTTTAGGGGCTGGGGAGATGACTCAGTAGAATAAGCACTTGCCTGGCAAGTGCAAGGGCCTGAGTCCAATCCCCAGTTCTGCCAAAAAAACAAACAAACAAACAAAAAAACCCAAAAATATAACTTTTATTATTTTGATTGAAAGCCACCTAACCATTAGAATAACTGTGAAAATAGCTGTCCTCCATTCTATTGGCTTTGTCATCTTATTTTTAATCCCTTGAAAGTACATTCATCTCACTCATCTGTGAACTTCTGCATCATTTTTGAAGCAGTCAGATTTCTGCCTTCTATTAAACTGTAAACTTGCGGGAGTGAAGCACTTTTTCTTGTGTGTGTTTTCTTGAACATGGTACACACTACTAGATCCTTTGAGTGTAATGCTGGTGAGAAAGAGTAAGTCCCCCAAATGAATTTCATAAAACTAAGTAGCAAAAGTAACCCCAAGTGTGGTTCAACTTTCAGCTGCTAAGGTGTGCTAGCAGAGGCTGGCTGCTTGAAGTTCATACTCTATTGCAGGGCTCAGGTCCACTGCAGCAAGTTTCAGTATGCAGGAGTGAATGAAAGACTATGGCTGCTGTGCTAAATCCTCTCTTTTCTATTTTTTGCCTCTCTTTTCTAGAAAGCATCATTTTTAAAAAATTGTAAAATGTGAAAATTACTCTCTTAGCCATTGTAAAGTATATATAGTGGTATTACTTGTAGCTTCATTTGTATAAAAGTTCTCTAGAACTTTCTCATAAAACTAAAGCTCTGTATGCACCTAACAGCTTCCCATTTTGGCTCCCCTTCAGCCCAGGAAATCACCATTCACTCTGTTTCCATGATTTTGACTACTCTAGATTCTGCATATAGATATAATCACAAAATATGTGTCCTTTTATGACCCTCTATTCTGTGTACCTCATTTGTCACATAGCCAGCTGTCAGGAGAAGGGATATGTGAGTGGTGCCATGTTCTTATAGTATGTTGAATATTGCTCATACTTTTATGAAAAAAAATTAAAGATTCTCACATTCTATTTTTCTAATCCAGTGAACTGTCTTCTATAGCTCACTGTCCATGCCTTCAAGTCAGAAACCCCTATGGACATTGTGTGTTTGAACAGTTGAGTTTCTCATTGCAGCAAGAGAAAATACACACTGTGGGACCTATGAAGTATGTCAGGAAGAGGATGTTTGAAAAGACTTATTGAAGAATTTAGGCTTTGGATGGATGATTTTGAGAATGTTCTAAGGAAGAAGAATTTGCTCTACATGATTTCTGTCAACAAGGGAGGGCCATTTCATGACTATCTCAACAAATCTTATCAATAGAGAAGTCAGACAAGAACAAGTATAAATCTGTACTTGGTTAAGAAGCAGGAGGAGCTCGTATGGACCAGGATAAGGGTATGTTTGGTATCTTGTGGAGTTTCCAAGGTGACTTTGTTTTGGTCAGTGCTTAGTCAAAATAATTATGTGGCCTTGTTCTGTCTCACTTTATAATGGTCTCAGAATGTCCTTGCTTGATGCTGATGTTCTGTGAGATTGTTTATATGCAACAGAGGAACACATTCATACCTCAGAGGAACGTGGTAAGCTCTAAATGACATAAAACATCTCGAGTCCATGCAGATTAATTTTTCTTGAGCCAGAACTTATGTTGGAAATAATTGCCTCTTATTATCTTTCTCATTCCAATGAGAGAAAGCTAATGAGAGAGTTTCTTTTAGTTGTTTAAGAAACATTCATTGGCAATACTTTTGGTCAGGCACTGCACTAAGGATACAGTGGTGAACAATGTGCCCTTTGCCCTCCTAGAACGTGCAGTACATTATGAGTATTAGTTAAACAGGAAATTTCACAGAGGGCGAAAAGTTGAATGAAAGGGGACCAAAGGAATACATAACACAACGCAGTTGGACTGGAGAGCTGTCCCTAGGTGAAAGGGATGTTTATGATGATAACAGAGTGACAGGAGTTAGCTGGCAGAGCTGTAGCTAAAAGGAACAGTATAAGTGCAGGCAGAAGAGCAAGAGACCTGTTCAACAGAAAAAGCAGCAAACGAATTGAAAGACAACAAGCACAAAAATGGAAAAGCTAACTCATTCACTGCACTTTATATTAAATGTTTCTTTTTTGCAACCTTGCACGTCATTTTGTGTGCCCCTCCCATCATGATTACAGCTCATTAATTAATGATACAATGCTTTGGACATAGGAAGTGCAACACACTTGCTAGCAAAATGGTGCTTAGCATGGTTACTGTTTAAACATAACGTCTGCTTAAGGTCTGCTTGCCTTCATGCCCCAGAAGCAGCTGCTTCACAATGGGACTGATTTGATGGCTAATTTGGATCTTTCCTTTCCTGGGTTGAGAGTGAACCCAGAATGATTATTAATTAACCCAGGAAAGAAAACAAGGTGATCTGAATTACTTCCAAGCTCTTTTCCTAATTATTACTCAATACCTGCTACTTTCCTAGTTTCTGCTACCCTTTGTGTCTGGCTTCATAAAGTGTTGTTTGTGCTGTAGGGATATCCAATGAAGCACGTGCCTAAGGGCTGCTTCTGCTTATTTCAGTATGTAAACCTACTTGGTTGGGGTCCACCAAATACACATGACTTTTTTTGGATTCCACTATCACCCCTACTACTACACATAATTTCCAGAGAAATTCCTGACTAAATGAGTTTCCAACAGCTTGGATCTTCTATGAAAGATTTAAATTTTATCCTCTCGATTAAAAAAAAAAAACCCAGAAAATAATATTGTTGAGTGTTGCTGATACATATGTGAAAATACTTAGTTTACAAATAAGTTGTTCAGGATGTTTACTATTGTTTCTGCAATGAAAAAACAGGCTAAGCAGATGTGAGTGCTACATCTTACTGATTTAAACCACTTTGAATAAGAGATACAGTTCCATCAAAATGTTGGTTGTAATCCACTGTGAAGGACTTTTCTTGTGAAACATTCTCTTCAGAGTATAGAAATCTCTCTTCAGTTGTCCAGTGTGTCAAGTGACTCCTATGCCTGGTTGAATGGCAAGATAAATTGAAAGGAATTTGGTGTGGAGAGGCTACCCAGATAGCTATCAGCCTGGAAAAGGATGAGGACATGTTTCCATCGCAGATACTAAATACAGTATGATATTTGTGGCTATTGTTTGTCTTAACTTCTGGTCCACATTCACCAAGAGCTTACTTGTTCAGGGGAAATAAAGAATAATTCACAAATACATTTATATTAAATTGAACAGATTGTGGTGAGTACGGTAGGAGATACCTAAGTTCTTGTAAAATGGGCAAGGAAGAGAGAAATTGCTCTAGCTGGCTGGTGGTAGTTTTCATGGCACAGGTAGCTTTTGGAAGTGACCTAGAACAGTAGGAAGTAGTTCACCCAGAGATGGAGTTATGGGGGAGAAGAAGGAAGACATTAAGAACTTGGCAATGGTATTGAGCAAAAACGTGGGGGGAAGGGAAAAACAGGTGCTTAGGCCATTCATTTGCTGTGGGCTATAATTAGAAGTAAAGTAACGACAGATAGGTATGGTTTTACTACTATCATTTTCTTGTTTTCTGACTGTCTCATAGGTCCCTTGACCTTTTCTTCACCTTGCTCTCCTTTGTGATTTGAGTTTTTTTGTAAGGTCATGTTTTTATTCCTTTGTCTTCATCTTTTGTGTATCTACCAGAGGTTTTTGTTTCATAGTTACTACAGACTTATGTAAAATATATTAGTTACAATAATATATACAGTAAGCCAACAACGCCAGTCATATACAAATGCTCTGTATAATTTTACTCTCCCTCCATATTTTTGATGTCATAATTTATATAATTTTCCATTGATATCCAATAACAATAGCTAATAATAGGTAATTATAGCTAAAGTGATCTTATACTGATGTCTTTTGTTCGTGATACTAATGTTGTAAGTGACCACCACACAATATTAAAGTATGCAGAATTTGACTATATAGTTACCTTTGCTAGTGAGCTTTATACTTTTATGTGTTTCATATACTACTAGTTAGGGTCTCTTTTGCTTCAGTTTAAAGGAAGTCTTTTCTTATTTCTAGTAAGGCAGAGTTGACAGTGAATTCTTCCAACTTTTCTTTATCTGGGAAAGTGTTTATCTTTTCTCATTTCTGGAAAACAGTTTTGTAGGTAGAGAATTCTTGGTTGGTAGATTTTTTTTTCTCTCTGAACATTGGTTCTATTAGTCTCTTAGCATTCACGATTTTTCTGAGAAATCTTCTTATGGCCTTTTCAGGGCTGCCTTGTGTGTAAAAAATGTTACTTTTATTAATTTCAGAATTGTCTGTTTTTGATTTTTTTGTCAGTCAACCTTCTTTGGGCTCAATCTATTTGGGCACTTTTGAGTTTCGTGTGCTCCTTAGAGTTTATTTGTTTATTTATTTTTAATTTAGGTACTGGGGATTAGATACCTGGGCTTTTCCAATGAATTAAATCTAAACATTTTTTTAATTTTTTATTTTGAGACAGTTTTGGTAAGTCACCAAGTTGCCCAGGCTGGGCTCAAACTTACTATCTTCCTGCCTCGGTCTTCCAGAGTGCAGGACTACAGATGTGCACCCCAAGTCTGGATTATTTATTTCTTTAAACAAGCCTTCTGCCCCCTCCTGTCTCTTCTCATAGAGCTCTGACAATTCATGTGTTAGCTGTCTTGATGCTGTCACATGAACCCTGTCAGTGTTCTTCATTCTGTTTCACTCTTCTTTTTATTTCTCTAATTTCAAACCACCTGTCTTTAAGATTTCTGATTGTTGAGACTGGGCATGGTGACACACGCCTGTAATCCTAACTCTTGGGAAGCTATAAACAGGTGGATCACTATGAGTAGGATCTAGTAGTGAGACCCTGAACAACCTGTAGACCGTTCCCTAAAAAAAAAAAAAAAATTCAGATTGTTTCCTCTTGTTTGATCAAGTGTGCTATTTAGACCTTGGCATTTTATTTTATTTTACTTTTTTTTTTGCAGAACTGGGGATTGAACTCAAGGCCTTGCGCCTTCCAGGGAAGTGCTTATTTTACTGAGCCATCTCCCTGGCCCCAACCTTGGCATTTTAATTTAACTTTATTTTTTGGCTGCTAGGAATTGAACTCAGGACCTTATGTTTGCCAGACAGGTGCTTGTGTCACTGAGTTATATCCCCAGCGCCAGCTGTTGTTTTTTTTTTTAGTCCAGCAATTGTATTCTTATATTCTAAAGTTTCTGTGTAGTTCTTTTTTCATCTTATTTTATCAAAATTTTTGTTTCATTCTTGTATTGTTTTTCCAATACTGTTAAATAATTTATCTGGGTCCTCTTGTAGCTCATTGAATATTTTTAGAATATTATTTTGAATTCTTTGACAGACATTTCATTTACTTCCATCTCTTTGAAATTGGTTATTGAAAGTATATTATATTTCTTTGCTGGTGGAGTGTTTGCATGATTCTCTGTCCTTGTAACTCTCTGTAGCTGTCTGCATATTTATAAAGAACAATGATTTCTTTTAGACTTTGTGGACTAGCTTTGGTAAGGGAAGACATTCATGTGTGGGATGGGGGTGCAGTGGAGCATGCTTTGGCACTGAGTCTAGTAGGGCAGATCACCATGTGTTGGGGCCTCTACAAATCATGGCTCTGGAGGGTACGGTGTCTTGTCACCAAGAAGCTAGAGTGTGCCACAGTGATGACCGTGGTTCCTGTGAGAGCTATGAGGAGTTCACGGCGCCGGAGGTGGCTATCGGGGTCTGCAGCAGAGCTTTCAGGTCCAGCACTAGGGGAGCAGCACAGGCGGCAGAGGAGGTCAGGGCCAGTGCTGTGTGTGCACTTGGCTGCCAGGGCCAGCTGGAGACATACGCATGTGGAAAGGGTTGGCCATGTGCAAATGCACACGGTGGAAGCTAGGACAGGTGGCAGTGGGTGTCAGCTACAGGTGCCTTTGTAGTTGCTGGGCTGGGACTGGCATCGTGTTCATGTCTGAGTGTAAGGAGTCAGCTCTGTGCAGGGTGAGTGGGATGGCAGTGAGTGGAGCAGCTGGAGGCCCCAGAGCCTGTGGCTGCAAAGCCCTCTGAGGTCCTCATGGGAGCAGACTGTCAAAGTCCATGATGGAATGTCCTGTGGGTCCTCAATGGTAAAAGCTCAAGGAGTCTTTGGTGGCCTCTAGGGCTGCTAAAGTCTTCAGCAGGGTGGGCTATGGGGTTGTCTGCAGAGCAGACTTCCGAGGAGAGTGGTGTCATCTATCCCATGGCTAACACTGATGGTCCCTGAGCGGCTTCTTTGTTCCTATCTTCAGGTGTCTCAGCTATGCCAGTCTTCCCAGTGATCTGAGTGTAAGCAAGGTGTCTTTGTTCTTGTTTTGCTCCTTCTTTTTTTTTTTTTTTTCCGATGCAGAGGCTTGAACTCAGGGCGTTGCATGTTGGGCAAGCGCTCTTCCACTATGCCACATCCCCAGCTCACAGGGTGGGTTCTCAGGCAGCGCTCTGAAAGTCTGGGGAAGCTGTTCACTTCCTGCTTTTCTTTTTCATGTGAAGGGAATTCACAGGACACAGTTCCCTCAGAGCACTGATGGCGTTGGACGTGGGAGTAGTGTGGTGCAGGCAAAATGAAATTGCTTTCCCTATTTACTTTGTGTGTGCCATTTTTCTTGAACTTTTATTGCTCTACTGTGCTGCTGCAGCTCCTTAATTGGACTCCTGAATACTTCCAGGTTTTTTTTTTTTTTTTTTAAAGTTAAGTGTATTGGTACAACTTAGATATACATAATGGTCACATTCATCATAGGGAGTTTGCACCTGTACACCATGAAGCTTGGTTCCTCTTTTTTTCCCTCAATATCTGTCTCTTCCTTCAACCTTTCTTCCCTTATTTAGAAAGCTTTGTTTCCATTGAATACTTCATTTTTTTAACCTTTTTTCCTCCTGTGGGGACATCAAGGCTGAGATATCCTACTTCATCATCTTGCTCATTGAACCTTTCATTAGAAAGGAGTGAGCCCAGATTCCAATCTTGTTGGGGATGCCCCAGTTCACACCGTCTGACCTATGATAATTATAATGGGCAGAATAATATCTCTCAGTGAAGTCCCTGGAAACTGTAAGTTTGTTACTTTATGGGGTAAAAGGGATCACAGGGTCCTGATAGAAGTAAAGATTTTTTAAACTATCGAGATTATCTAGGATTATCAGAGTGGGCCACAGTGTTTTTTTCTCTCATCCAAGTACTAACCAGGTCCAATCCTGCTTTGCTTTCGAAATCAGATGAGCTTGGGCATGTTCAGGGTGGTATAGCTGGGGACTGGGTCAGAATGTTTTTGAAAAAAGCCAGGAGGGTCAGAGTTAGTGGTAGGAGATGTAATAATGGCAACTGGGATTGGAATGATAGGAGAAGAGGCCACAAGCCAAATTATGCAGGTGTCACCAGAAGCTGAACAAGGCAAAGGAACAGGTTCTCACTGTGGAGCCTACATGAAAGTGGCCCTGTGGACATCAAGATTTTGGGTCAAGGGACACTGACTTAGATTTTTGACCTTCATAACTGTGAGATAATACTTTTTTGTTGTTTTAAGTTTCAATAAGCTTGTGGCAATTTGTTAAAACAGAAATAGGTAACTGATACAGTAACTATATTGAGTCCATTTATACTTTCAAAAATAGCCTGGTTTTCTGATAAAATGTATCTTTTTTTTTGGCTGGCTCAGCCTGCCTTGAGGGGGTACTGGTGCTGCATGTGGTGCCAGGGATTGAACATAGGTCTCCTGCACCTGCCTAAGCTTGCCTAAGCAGGTGCTTTAGACCGCTGAGCTATCTTGCCTGCCTAGTATATCTTAACTATGAACAAGGCATCAAAACAGGTGGTTCTGTCAAGATCATTTTAGGAGGCTGGGGAGATACCTTGGCAGTCTAAACGTCTGCTTGGCAAGTGCAAGGAGCCGGATTCAATCCCCAGCACTACATGCTATGCAGGCCCTGGAAAATGGGCATGGTGGCATACACCTGTAATCCCAGGGCTGGGGAGGTGAGTATGAGCTGCACAGTGTGACCCTGTACGTCTGAAATAAATAAATAAATAAATAAATAAATAAATAAATAAAATAATTTTAGGAAATAAAACTTAAGCCTATCTACTCTGATTATCAGAGATTAGCCTTTAGGTTCACGGTTTAGATGATAAAAGTGTATACTTAGGGAACTGCCAACTAACACAACTAATAAGGTAAGGGTCACAAGAGAGCAATAGAGGAGGTACAATGTTACATTAAATTCTTTACTTCAACAACCTCCTGCTTTTTGTGTTTCATAGGATTCTTAATTTGACTTAAGTTTTGTCTTGTTCTCATTGCTGTACTTTTTTTTATTTGAGAGAGAGAGAGAGAGAGAGAGAGAGAGAGAGAGAG
>NW_004524763.1:2945519-2966464 GCF_000260255.1 Octodon degus | reverse complement strand
TGTCTTAATGTATTGTTCCTATTTATAAAATAATAGAGAAATGCATCTCAGACTAAATAATCAGTCAAATAATTTTTTTTGAGGCTATAAATCCTATCTATTTCTGTCTCATTATTTCTTGAGCTTTTAGATTTGTTCTAGTGCCTATACAAATGAAAGCATAAATTATACACTAATTTTGGTTTTTAGAAAGATATTGCAAGATTTATATTTATGTTTTTAAGGCTTTATAAAATTGGCTGTAAGACAATTATCAATTAGGCTTATAAATGGACCATTCTTCTACATTATTATGTAACAATTAGGTAAACTGCAGGAAAAGGACTTGGTATCCTTTGTTTATACCAATTAAATAAACTGTAGAAAAAATTTAATAAAAGAAACAAAGAAAGTGAAGGAGAAGAAAGATAAAAATCAGATTATGCAATTATTAGGATAAATTAAAATAGAACTCCAAAAACTCATGAGCAAACTTAGAGTAAATAATTAAGGAAACGTTATCTACAAAAGTTCAAACATATTTATACATGTGGGTCTGATTTATTTCACTTATGAATATGGTCTGTAGTTGCATCCATTTAAATATAGAAACCTTGAGCTAATCTTTTTTATAGCTGAGCAATACTCCATTGTGTAAAAATACCACATCTCTTTTATCCATTCCTGAGTTCATGGGCATTTGGGTTGTTTGCAAGGTATAGCCTTGACAAATTGTGCTGCTATAAACGTGGGTGCACAAAACCACTGTGGTATGATGATTTCAGTTCTTTTCTCTTTAAAATAAAAAAGTTTGAACATGGATTAATGAATTATCTTTAGTAAAATCTTTCTTCATAAGTTATCAGGACTTCATAAGTAAAAAATTAGATCAAAGAATCTATGAAAATAAGATAAAATAATGTTAGGTGATACATGGAAAGAATTAACAACAGATATATGGAGAAGCAAAATAAGGCATATGGAAATGTAATGACACCAAACAGTTAGTCTGAGCAGTAACTTGTAGAATGAACAGCAGCCATAATTTCGGAGTGGGCAGACAGTGCCACATACAATTAGGACTGTCTTCTTAAACAGTTCACCTTCACCTTATTAAGTGATTTTGTGGGATGAACAGACTTCACCAAAGGAGATAAGCTACAACAATTACATGGAAACTAATCCATATTTTCCACAATTTTCTGAAGTATCTTCCAAAACTGAGATTTCATGATACTCCACAGGTATGGAGATTGAGCCAAATGATTCTGATTGTTCATCTGCTTTTTAATGAAGAAAGATAGTTTCGGCTTTCAGTAGCTCTAGCTTACTTTGGAATTACAATTGTAGATTCTGTAAAAATATCAATATGGATATATGGGCTATAGTAGACATACTTCTAAAATTTGTGGGCTGTATTTGTAACATACCAGAGGAAAGAATTTATGACAATCACAGCCACTCAATAAACTAGGAATGAAGCATGTGGCGATGATTTAAAGGCCATATAGATGTTGCACAGAATGTTCTATGGGTATGTAGGAAAGCAGTAAACTATAAAGACATGTGATTCCAGTGTTTTACATTTCATATATTTATACATTATAATTATAATTGAGAGTAATTGCACTGATGATACAATTTGACTTGCAAGTACAAATTTAGGTATCCTTTAATTTTCTTCAACTCCAATTCATAGTTGGTGTCAGTGTGGTTGGATGACTGATTACTGACAGTCATGAGAGAAACCCTTATTAACTGGAACTAGAAAGTCCTGTTAAGTAGATATGCCTCTCAGCATGCATAAGAATAGAAAACTTATACAAGAGAAAACAGTTGTAAGAGTAAGATGCAGCCAAGCATTGAACTGTCAACTATCTCTTAATTAACAGAGGAGAGTTTCTGTTGAATTAACTCAATGTAACAATATAGTTTAACCTGCCAGAACCCACATGTCTCTCAGAATCTAAAAAGTATATCTGAAGAGTAGCCTTTTGTATATAATCAGTATGCGAAAAATCTTTTGGCCAACTCTCTCTCTCTCTCTTTCTCTCTCTCTCTCTCTCTCTCTCTCTCTCTCTCTCTCTCTCTCTCTCTCTTTGTCTCTCTCTCTCTTTCTCCTTTGTCCTATACCTCTATAGGCTAACAGATAGCAGACTGTAGAGATGAAACCCATTAGACTGTAGAACTAGAAATTAGAAAATAGCAGTTGTGACCTTTAAAAAATTATATTTTGGATGCTGGGCTCCAAAAGCTGAACTCATATACTTAGTTATAGCAAACCACTAGGTGGCAGAAATTATCATGTCACAGGTAAACATTATTAATCACAGAGTGTTACTTTAATTAACATTTATTGACTGTTCATGGGGTATCGGACACTGCCTCGGTGTTACAGATTTAGAGAAGTCCTATGGAGTGGTGTAATGAGAATTCATCTAGGAGTGTAGAGACCTCAGTTCTGTCTTGGTTGTGATCCTTTCCCTGTAAGATATCCACTGATAATATCATGTTTGACTGCAATTTGTCACATATATAAAATAATGATAATAGTACACATGCTTCAAAAGATTTATGATTCATTTATTCAAGTAGAAAACACATATAAGGTACCATCATCCTTATCTTCAGGGTTAATCTTTTACACTATTTAGAGTGGTATAGATTAAGTTCAACACAAATTTTGGTTTTATAAGAACCATGAGTGAGAAGCTAATAAGTTTAAATATCTTTAGGATGGTGAATAAGTGTAGAGAACAAATCTTTAGTGTAAACCTTGTGAGGTTTGCATATGAAAAATTTATGCCTACTCTATGTGCCTATGGGCAAAGTTATCTTTAGTAAGCAAAAAGTGGAATACACACATTCTACTTTGCTCCCATATATAAAATTTCTTTCTAGATGTTTTTCAAACTTCTTTTGCAACAACAGGGCTTTCCTCCCTGTGGTGAGAGGCTGCTCCCTGCTTACAGTAATAGTTTCTTCACTATGCCCTCTTATGATGGAAAGGGAAGGGCAGCTCTTCGAGCCTCTTACAAAAATTCTAATCCCGTTTTTAATCACCTCCAAAGGCTGCTCTTCCTAACGTCATATTTGTGACTAGGCTTCACAGTATGAATTTGCGGAGTATGTAAACATCTGATCCACAGCAGTGAGTGGTTAGACCAAATCCATCCATCCTTCATCTCCCTTCATCCTATATAGGGCGGAAAATTAAGCTTTTGCTAAAAGTGACGTTAAGTAATGAATGCTCAGGATCTTTATTTGGATTCCTTGGGACGCAGACTTGAGGCGGAGTTTTGTGCTCAGGAAGTTGTCTGGGCCGTGCTCTCCAGGAAAGCAATGTCGATGCGAGAAAAGCTTCAGCTTATATCAGAGGGAGCCCTCTACTAGACAATCCTCTAGGTTTGTTCTAAATTGAAGCAAAGGGGTGCGGCCTTCCTACGCACACGCACACCTTGCTTAGTCACTGGATGCGGGCCGTCCCAGCAATGAACATAGACTTTATTATATCCTCTCCTTATTTCTAAGGTGCCTGTAAGTGAGACCTACAGCTGGGAGCTCAGCAACCGGTTTCTCTTGAAGCTGACACAATGTGCTGCTGGGCTGTGAAGGGTAGATCCAAGTGCTCACCACAGCATGTCCGTCCAGCTACGATGCACGGACCCACATGCCATACATATATACAAAAATACATGCTTTATATGTGTACATATATGTAAGGTTATCATCCATCTTGATTTTACCCAGTGAGTCAAACTTTTAATTTAAATATGGAATTCCTCAAGAAAGAATTTCACCCTGTTTCAACAAGAAATCCTTCTGGAAATTTCAAGTTCAAATTAGGCTATTTTATATTCCACATCAAAAAGTCATTTTAGAATCTTAAAAATAGCATTCGCTCTACCTCCACATTCTTACCACTACCCCAGAGCTGCACCAAAAAGCTTTTATAATAAATTATCTGTACTGTTTCTAAAGGCATTTCTTTCACAGGAAGAGTAATACCCTCATGTATAAAAATCTATATGTCAGCTAATAGCTAAGGATTACACTGACTAAAGGCATAATGAGGTCACCATGTAAGGTTAATATAAGGATATTTTTCTTTAGCTTTTTGAGCTTAAGTGTCAGAGTGCCTATTCCTCTGTGTTAAAAATCCTATATATTTCTTCATTTATAATAAAAAGTTCTATGAAGGCAGCACCCTGACCTTAATCTCCAACATTGAACTCAGTTGTCTAGCTCATTTTTATTACTGGTTGACACTGTAGGGAAAAAAAAAAAAAAACTTGTTTAAGAAAGAAATTATTGTCTGATGTCAGATTAACACTAATTCCTATTTTTTATTATAATGAATTTGTTACTGCATTTATTGGATCAGTGAGTTCCCTATGAAAATACATCAAAATAGTCAGTCTTATGTTATGACAAATTCTATCATTCTTTAGCCACTGAAATAAATATTTTGGAGGCAAACTTTATTATATGATAAAATAGTTTGAAATGACTAACATGTGACTCAAAGCAGTTACTGAGAGCTGGTGTGTTTCTTATGAATATTGAAGTCTTTTTCCCAGCTGACTTGTCAGGATAGGCATTAGTTCTGTCAACAATATCTTTCTCAAGATGTTTAAGAGTCTCAGAACCAAAAATCTAGGTCTTCGCTTTAGTTTTATTTTGAAATCATTTTCACAATTTGCTTTCTTTGTTTCTGATTTTTGTTCTTGCTTTGCTTTTATTTTTCAAAATAAAATTAACTTAAAAAATAAAATTTGCATTGTCATCATACAATGATTAGTTATTATCTTTGGTGTTAAAGAAATTAGTAAGATAGAATTAAGAGAATACACTGAAAAGTATAGCAGATATCGTACAGCCTAAGTTCTTAATATGTGGCAAGCAGTGCTATAAAACCTTTGGTGTTTCAGCAATCGTGTTAGGCCTTATTGCTGAATTTTTCAGAGGAGGGAAAGAAGACCAAAGAAGTCTGAGTAACATGTCCAAAATTGTAGGGCCATGCTCCTCTGTTCTCAGGCCAGCCAGGGTAGCTCCACAGATCTTGACCTTTATGCACACTTGCATCCAATGAAGAGAATCCTATTAGGAAAATGATATTTGCGTCTAATTTCTGTATTTTAGAATATTTTCCTTCTGATATAGATTAATATTTCTTGTCCTCTGAAACATAAAGTGATGGTGTGGGAAAAATATCATTGGTGAAAACCTATGATCAAAGTAGGGAGGTAAAGTTTTATAGACATGCCTACCATGGTACATAATGAACACTAGAGTCACCACTAGTATCTCCTTACATGAAGGCTTCTAGCAGTTTGGGGTGTAGTGAGAGACGAGATCAGAGTCAGAGAGAGTTTTGGTAGTTGATGCTTTCACTCTTCCACGTTATGAGTTTGTGGCCTGGTCAGTTGTTCTGCCTGGAACAAAGGAGAAAAGGTGCTAAAAATAAAAAATCAGCAACCACTTTTTCTTTTTTAATGTATTTTAGTACAGGGACTACAGGGTGTCACTACATAATCAGACTTGTAGTGATTCTCTTGTTTCCAGCCTCCCAAGTGATAGAATTATAGGCGTGCTCCACCATGCCCAGTCTCAGTCACCATCTCAGCATCCCCTGGGGGGAGGGGCTGGCATGGCACACAGGCGATCAAACCCCAGTCTCAGCACCTGTCTAAGCAGGTGCCTTAGTCCACTGAGCTATTTGGCGGGCCCTCAGCCACATTTTTCAAAGCAGTGATGTGAAAGGGATGCAAATGAAGGACCATTTTGCATCTGTATATACAAAATAGATAGGATAAATATACAGCCACTTTCTCTTAATTCAATGAGAAGAAAGATTGTGTTTGGACAGGATTGTGTTTGGACAGGATATCATGTCTGCATCTTGTACTATGAATAACCACTAAGAAAACAACAATATGCATTGTAGTAATTATTGAAACTGTCCCACTAATCGGTTTTGAAACTGTCTCATTGCTATTTGTTTCTCAATAAAATTAATAAAAAAAGCAGTGATGTGAAACAGGGCCACACTGACTGATATAATATTTATATCTGTGGCCTGACTCTTGAATTCTAAAGTATTCCATGAAGCTCAGCTAGTGGCTTAGACAAAGCCATGAATTTAATTTTGGGATATAAAGGCAGAGACTCTGGAAATGTTTATCTCTTTCAGAATTTGATACTTATCCTTATCCAGTTCAGTGATTGCTTTTTCAAAGGAAAGGAAGGAAATATTGTATACTCCTACTGGCCTTACTGTTTATCTTTTTGTCAACAAGTGATTTTACCATACTATGTCCAAGTGTCATCATTTTAAACACTAAGTTTCTTCATGTGAGTAAATTTATATTTGATATAGATTTTTTCCACTGATAGCATATTTTAGTTCTCTTTCTTTATCTTTGGCATCCTTTCTCACACTTATTTCAAACAGATGAATTCTTATAGCTCAGTGCCTCAGGGGAAGTAGAAGCACATGACAAGATGAGAAACAGAAACCTGCAGTGTCTTTCTGCTTTTGCTCCACAAAATCCTATGGTTCCTTGGTAGAGGCACCAGTACTTTAGGAACAGGGCTCTCTTCCCATGACTCACCAGAAGAAGCTGCATCCCTCCTAACCACTGAAGATGGAGATAATGAAATGGGTAGAGTGACCATGGGATGGCTGGATCATCTTGGGCCATTCCAGACTGAATGAGAACTATCCCAGGGAAGGAGCAATGTGCTAGGCACTGCCGAAGGTGCTAGGCTTTGCCAGAATGGATCTAGTGTTCTCCTATCCTAGAGATTGCTGATATCCTTTGGAGGCCAGTGAGGATTTTGCTTGGTCCAGGCTCAGTCTTTTCCTGACTGTCCAGAATATGAAAGACATTGTGTAAAACCAGCCTCTGTCCAGTGCCACTGTATGAATGTGCTCCTGGCCTGGTTTCCAACATTTATGTAAGGTAAGAAAGTCTTTAAAACCTTGGATCACATTAGAGAAAGAGTAAGCCTGAATGAAACCAGCTCAAGACCCCCAAGGCCCCACGTGTGGGGATGATGTGAGGCACACACCCAGGCCTGCTTTTCCTTTTTAAAAATCAACATAGGTATCTTAGTTGATAACTCAATGACATTTGCTTCTTTTATTTTCTATCTCCTTACTTGGGATATTTATTTTTAGTCTTTGTTCCCTGTTCTGTGCAGATTCTTTCTTCTTTCATTCTTTTGTGTGTGTGTGTGTGTGTGTGTGTGTGTGTTTTGTGCAGTCTCACTACACAGCTCAGACTTGAAGTGATCTTCCTATTCTCAGTCTCCCCAGTGCTGGGATTATAGGCACACAGCATCACACCCGGACTTGGTTGCTGGCTCAGTGTGCCCAGGGACGGGGCCAGGAGGGATTGAACTCCAGCCCCTGTGCTTGCCTCAGAAGGTGCTTAGTTTGCTGAGCTATCACATTCTTTAAACTTTCTTTGCATACTCCTCATTCTCCTTGTTATACCTCTTAATTTTGCACATCTTTGGGTGGATTGACCTCATTCACTCTCATAACATTGACTACCATTATTATTTCAAACATTCTCAAATCTGTTCTATTTGCTTGGATCACTTCTAAGCTCCATTTCTACATAACAAAGTGCCAAGAACATCTCTTGGATGTATCACAGACATCTCACTACAACTTACTTCATCATAGTTCTTTACTCTCAACTTGCCTGATGTCTTGAAGAATATCACCACCACTGTCCCAGTCTTTACTTTTGGAAATCCCAGTCATCCTTGTGGCCTCTTCTCCTTTCTTGTACCCAGCTAATCCCTTTTGTATACTTCACTATTAACAGAATTCTGACTCTCATCTTTTATTCTTGAATGAATCACTGCCATAAGCTCTGTTCCAGAATTCAAGCCTCCACTATCCAAAGTTTTAAAAAATGTAAATATGATTTTGCCACTCTTCATGTAGATTGTGGGGTACAAATAAAAAATCTTAGCAAGTCCTATAAGTACCACTCTGAAGCCCAAGGACAGAGTACGCTAGCTAGGACAAAAGAAAGGTGGATAAGAAGGTTTTATTTGATTGGTACTCAGCTGGCCTCAGAGCTGAGTTCAGGCTCTGTTTGAGCCCTAATTTACTGTGTGCAGTATGAGAACAGATTGTTGGCTTCCTTCAGGTATAAGATCAATTCTGTCGCTTTCTTGGGCTTCCTCGGGGGTCTTAGAAGCTCATTCAGTGCAATAAATTTTAAATAAAGAAGAATATTTTAAAAGCATTAATATGCTTTAACTTTTTGCAATGCAGTTTACTTTAAGAGAAGCTTATTGTATAGGATTAGGAGTATTAATGTATTACATTAGAAATGCAAAGGAAGAGGGTTCCTATCAGCTTCTAAAATCCAAAATAAGCCTTTAAGTAAGACAACAGAAGATCAAGACTTATAGGAAAGGATTATTAAAATTCCTTTAAAACATTAAAAATTGGACCTTAGAGAATTCAGAGTTTAGTGTTTCTCCCATAGTATCGAAAAGATTCTTATTGGTTTATAACATAGACCACGATGCTTTCTTCCCAGTTGATTTCTCCACTAAACTACATCCAGGCTGCAGTTGTCAGCCTCTTTGGCATTTAAGTATAGGCATGTAAATAAGTTTCTGGCCAATAGAACATGCATACAAGTGATTTGTGTCACTACATGGCCCACTCCATAACAACCTTGTATGTGAGGATCTGCAAGGACCAAGAGGAGATCAGTATTATTACATGATGGATGAAAACATGTCTCTGCATGTCCAAATAGAAAGACATTTGACTAGGAACATTGGATTTGAATTGTGACCATGGGAGCAAGATATAAACCTATTCATGTATAAAAGCACAGCTTTAACAAGGGATATTTGTTGCAGCAGCTAAAGTTCTCTTAAATAGTACAAGCATATGACTCAGAGCAAATGAAACCTCCCTATGGGGTCCATGGATGGTGAAAAGGAGGGAGAGGGGATGGAGAGACAGAGTGAGACTGACAAGTGCCAAGTTCTGATCATTCTTCTCCAGCTTTGGCTTGGAGGAAACACATATGTTGTGTTAGAGAAGCTGAGGAAACACCAATTTCCCTTGGGCTTTTGCATTTCTTTACATGTGGGACTTGGCAAAGAAATGTTTCCCAGATCAAACTGGAAGTGACTGCATCAAAATGACTCAAAGGTTTAGCAAGTTTGGGTGGGCTGAAGCAATTCCAGGTTTTAAATTTCCTGTATCTCTGTCAATTCCTGAGATCTAGACATTTTCTCATGCCCTTGAGGTAGAACCTAGAATTCTCAGGAACACAGGCTTGAGCTTGCCATTAGGTCAGGAATGTCACTCAGCAGGGTATGTGAGGTGGTCCGAGGCCAGGGCCACACCAGAGAGGTCAGAGATGGTGCTGCCTCATGCAGGAAAGTCTACTGAGAGTTGGGCCTTGCAACTGCTTAGTGACACTGATACCCTAACATCCACCTGAAATCCAGGAAGGTGTGCAGTGCAGAGTGGGCAAAGTATCTTCCAGTGGAGACAGAAGTAGAGAAAATGATGAGTTTTCTCCACAGTACAGGACTTTTCTGTTCCTGTTATCTGGAGGTTACAGGAGCCAGACACAGTCCCTGTATGTTCTGGATGTCATTTTAAGAACATGAAGGAGCAAAAGCAGAAATCTGAAAGGCAAAATTGAGTCATCCAAAGGAAAATTTAAAGCTGGTGAGGTGGGGCAACAGGATTGTGCAGAGTAAATGTTCCAAATGAATGGAGATAGCTTAAATTGTTATGGAAATACGTTTAGTAGGATAATAATTCAAGAGGAATGTTAGACATAGTTTAGCGATTAAAGGAATGGAATATTATTTGCATATGTGAGTGTCTCTTGATTAGGCATTTGCCTTTTTTCTTTTAAATAATATCAGCCCTTCTGTGAAAGCACGAGGCTTCCCCTCACTTTTGTTTCTTCCTTTTCTACTTCCCTGTCTCAAGTAAAATCAGCTTCCTGTTAGCCTCAACACATCCATTTTCTTAGTCTGAAGAACAAAGAAAGGGAGTCTTTTTTCTTTTCTTTTAAATTTTTATTTTTTAAAGAGAGCACAAAATTAGAATTAAAATAAAAAAATTAAAAGTGATACAGAATTTCACTTCACAAAGTAACATGAATTTCACAGTATTTGCTGTAATATTGTCTTCCAACCAGTTTTTCATATCATCAGATATATGCATGTAAAATTGGAAGAAGAAAGAAAAAAGAGAGAAGCATATAAGAAATTAAGAAAAGAAAAAGTACAATTGAAAAAATGAGATGAAACGAATTAAAGTATTAACTACTCCTTTTCATAGACCAGCAGATATGCACAGTACAGTTGTCCAAATCATCCTGCTTATATACATAGATAAATCTCTCGCCGGCACTCTCTCTCCAGTCCTTCTCCTCAACTCAGTAACTCTTTCCTTTCGAGTAAGTTCATTCCCTTTTCCCAGTATCGCTTGTACCCTTCAGATTCCATTTTTCTCTCTCAGGTCCTCACACTAAGGAGATAAAATAATGTTTACACACTTGGGTTTGTTCTTTCTTTCTTTCCTTCTCCTCCTCCTCCTCCTCGTCCTCCTCCTCGTCCTCCTCCTCCTCTTCGTCCTCCTCCCCCCTCCTTCCCCCTCCTCCTCCCCTCTCTCCTTTTCTTCCTCCTCCTCCTTCTCCTCCTCCTCCTCCTCCTTCTCTTCCCCCCGCTCCCCATACACGGGTCTTCGTTCCAAAACTCAATTTCCAGAAATCCTTTCCCTTAAAGTTTTACCATTTCTGAGGACAGGGAAACTCAGTCAAAATTATCTTATAGTTTTCAGGCAGAGGAAACGTAGAATTCTGACAGCTGTCATTTCTTTTTCTTTTTTCTTTTTTTTTTTAATGAAATATTTATTGGGAAAGAAAGCTTCGGTCCAAAAGTAAGACAGAAAGGGGATCCTTGAGGTTTACTCCTGTAATTTCTTGAGTATATGAAAACTAAAGAACAGTGGGGAAGCTCTTTTGTTACTGTATAGCTGAGCTTTTTGCCCTGATCCTACAGGGTCAAACTAAAATTTAACTTTGGGTTGCTAAATTTTTGTTTAGAATCTCTGCACAAAGTTGTACTTATAATACAATATTGAAATCAAAATAAATTCTGTAAAGCAATGGGCCATCACATATTATGCAAGTTGCTAAAGGTGCTGAATTTACCAGATCACTTGCAACAGATCACAGGCCTCCTCATTCTGCACCTTCTCCCACTGGGGACTGAGCCCATGGTGCTGCTCCTGGTAGGCAAGAGCTCTACTGCTGAGCTACAACCCAAGCTCCAGAGATTTCAAAACAGAGAGAAGCTATGTTTTTTAAGTTTATTTTTATTTTTTTCATTCATACAGGACATCTCTTCAACTACGGAATATCAACATGTCAAAAATTTCTGGCTAACTTTTAAGAGAAGCTATTAGATGTGTAGTAATCTGTGATTTGGTCACAGAGGAGAAAAAAAACACCATTCTGAATTTAACCAAATAGGTTAAAATAGGAAATGTAACTAAATAGGAAACGTAGAGGGAGAAATCCTAATATACTTTAATATGACTTAAATTTTACTGTCAACCTGTTACAAAACCAAGACCAGGCATTGGTGAGAAGCTAAATATGACCACAAAATGACCACCAGTGTGGTAGAAGGACCTCTGTACATTCTACATTTGCTAAGAAGTTTTAGATGCAAATTCTGATTCAGGTCATAAAAACCAAATGTTTAATATTTTAATTTTAGAAAAAGTATGTACATTTAGTGTAGAATTTCTGTTCTTCCCTTGAAAGCTCTTATAAAAATAAGTGTTGTCACTTATCATCAATGGCTTGAGACTCCAGAAATGTGCAAGGTGTATTGCTTTCTTTCCTTCTTCATTTCATCTCTGGTTTGCAAATGATTCTTCCATCTGCTCTGCTTTGCAGTGTACGATCCAGCTCCTCTGAACAATTTCTACCTCCAGAAATATACCATACTCTCTCAACTGTTGGTATGTAGAGACATCCTTTGCTTAGCCTGCTTTTTCCTTCTCCCCTCCCTAAGATGAATTTTCCTGGATCCCTCCTCATACTTCAAGACTCATCTCAGACATCGCTTCTCCAGACAATCTTCTCTGACTATATTCCGACTCCATATTGCACCCCACGCTTACTTCTGGCACTGCACGTAGAGTGCAATCTTATATTTTTACTTGCATAGATTCAACAACAGACAAACAAAAGCAAACAGATTTTTCATGCATCCTGGCCCTTACATGGGAGCCAAATTCTTCATCTGGTGCTTAACTGAGGAAACTATGATCTGATTCCGCGCTGCGAGTGTGTGATCATAATGTGTGTCAGAGATTTGCTGAGCTTGCTGTATAGAGCTGCAGGCTCTGTTTGCAAAATGATAGGTCTAATTCTAGATACTTTAAGCAGGATGAACTACAATGCACACAATTAGGCCCAGTGAAGTTTATCAGAAACTAGAGATCTGAGACTGAATTCATTTTAGAGGCAAAGTACTGCTCTCTTTCTCAAAGGAAGGTGGAATTAGAAGTGTACAATTGACCTGCTGAGTTCAACAGTATGGTGTCATGGATACCACTCTGTAAACAGGAACTGCTGCCCCATTGTACTTATCTCTGGACTCCCACAGAGCTTGAGGCCAGACACTGGACACTGCTGGGAAAAACCGAAGTCCCCAGGAGCAACAAATAACAAGGAGACAGACTCTTCCTCATTTGTGGACTCAAGCTCAAGAAAATCCAACTAAATGACTGACACACCACATGCCTCAGATATCTGGCAACAAAAAATACTGGAAAAAATGGTTTTAGCTATATAAGTGGTACAGGTCAGGAAGGCACTCAGGAAGTTGAATTGGATGCAAACTCACTGTATCCATTATAACCAGGCACACACTGGATTTTGAGTAACGTTAGGAACTTTAGTGGTTAATTTTTTTTTTTTTTTTTTTTTAGTGGTTAATTTTGATTGCGCACTAAAACCTAATGTTTATATAACTGCATGTCCATCATGTATTTTAAGACAATGACCTTTCTCCAAGTAGACTTTCATAAGGGAAATTATGCTGTATTCATCTTTGGAATGATGAGTACTACTCCATATCGTATCTGGTCAAATGAATGAATGAATGGATGGAATCAATAAATCAGTGAATGATATAAAATCTGCTTTTTGCGTTTTTTTTTTAATTGACAGGTGTCACAAACATTCTCTTAATTTAGTTGTTTTAAAACAGGGACAATCCTACCCCTTTCCCTCCTGTCATTTGGCACTATCTAGAGATATTTATGAGTGTCATTATTGTGAGGGTAGGTGCCTGAGTGTATTTATTGTTAGAATCTCTTGGGTAATTTTATTTTGCATCCCTGGGGATTGAATCCAGAGGATTTGGGTAATGACCTGAGACATTCTTAAATATTCTACAATGTACAGTATATTTCCCTGCAATAAAGAATTACCCAGTGAAAAATGTCAAGAGACTTTGTTTTGAAAAGTTTGATTACTTTGTCCTCTTCTGTCTGCAGTAATATTTTTATATCATTAAATCAAAACCATTTGTAGTTTGAATTTCCTCAGAATTTATGTCCTCATCAATCTTTCCTCTGCAGTAAGGGTTTTCCTGTTTTAGTCTGTTGTTACATGTTAATCATTCTATTCGCAGATGTTTTAATAATGGACCTCAGGGATTTAGAATGGCCTTTCAGCCCTGTACTTTTTGAAGTGTCACACTTCAACTTCTTTTCTTACTTAATCTCACAGTTTTGGATTTGGAATTAAAATTTCATTCCATTTATACAATGCCTCAAATGTGTGAGATATGTTATTGTGATGTATTTTGTAGATTGGTGGGCAGTATACCAATTCAATAGAAGTAACTGATTTTTAAATTCTTTTACTTTTTTCTTTATTAAAATATGTAACAATGGAATAGCCAATAATTTTCAAGAACAATGAAGTTGTATCTCTATAAACTTCTTAAAAACTTAGAACTTCTTAGAAAAATTCATAACTTCTTTAAGTTTTTAGGTATTGATTACATTTTTGAATTAATACTATTAGAATTAATACTTCTAGTATATCATAATACTCTCAAAGAATCAATGTTCTAATAAATAATTATCATAATTAAATACTTAATCATACTTAAAACATAGATATGTAACTACAATGCCAAATCTATTGGTGAAGATAACAGAAAACCAAATGGTATGGCTTAAGTATGAAGCAAACTCCAAAGAACCATGCATTGAATTTCTACCACCAAGGCAGCTGTGTTCAGAAATGGAGCTTCTGAAAGGTGATTATATCACAGCGTGCTAATCTCACCCACAGATTTATCATTGATAAGCTTATATCTGAATTTGTTGTTAGGAGGTTGGGCTTGTTTGGAGAGAGGGTCCTCTGCAGTGTGACTTCAAAGGCTATGTCTCGTGGCCCATGTCCTCCCTTTCTGTTTGCATTATCTGTCTCTGCTTCCTGGCTGCAAGGCACTGAGCAGCTTTGTTGCACCATTGCCTTCTACCAGGGTGTTGTTTTCTTGAAACTGGCCAGTCACAGCCTAATACCTCAGACACCAGGAGCCAAAATAAGCCTGTCGTCCTTGAAGTTGGATATGTCAGGTGTTGTCTTCCAACAGCAAAAGGTCAACTAATGCATCACTATAAGTCTTACTGCCAGAACTCTATAAAAACTCAGTTGTTCTCAAGAAAACTTTTTAAAATTCATACTAAAGGCTTTGCTGAAATAAACCAAATACTTTTACAATTTATGCAACCTTCAAAAATGATACAAAGTATTTCCCAAGACACAAAAGGTCTGAGTGACATTCCCTCAGGAAAGAAGCAAACAGACCATAATTGGAGTCAGCAGATTCAGCTCCCCAATGCTGGCCCCTCTGTCCATGTCCTCCAAGGGCTCCATTTGGTTTCAGGTAGGTAGACAGGGCACCTTTTGTTGATGGATTTCTTGGCTCCTCTTTGTAAACTTGAATTGGTCTTGATTCAAGGTTTAGAAATAGGTTTTCACAATTTTTCTTTTGAAGTTATAATTTCTCATTTTCTACATATTCAAAACACTTTGGCCCAATCCAGTTATAAATGTTAAACCATATAATATTTTCAGTAGATGACTTTTTAGACTGTATATATCCTATTTGTTGCCTGAGCCAGTGACTAAGAATTTATTATTGATAGAGTTGTCATAGCTAAAAATTGACAAGACTCTTTGAACTAGAATATATTAGCTCCAGGAGGGCTCTGATCCTAAAAACAATCTACCACTATTAGCAAATTCTAGGGAGAGCACCTAGCTCTCATGGAAATGCAGCTAGTACTTGTCAGGTTCCTTCACACACAGAATCTCCCCACTCTGATCTCCATGCCCACGGCTTGCCACTCCACAGTTAAGCAGTAGCCCAGCAAGGTTTGTGGAAGGGCTGGAAAGATAGCTCAGTAGACTAAGCACCTGCTTAGGCAAGCACAAAGACCAGGGTTCGATCCTGACACCACATATTGTGCTGGCCCCGCCCCTGGGCATGTTGAGTTGGCAACCAAGTCTGGGTGTGGTGGTGCATGCCTGTAATCCCAGCACTGGGGAGGAAAAAACAGGAGAATCACTATGAATTAGGGCTACTTAGTGAGGTCCTGTACAAAATACACAAATGAAAAAAAAAAAAAAAAGGTTTGTGAAGTGAAGCCATGTTGCTATAGCTGCTGCCCCTCATAGAAGTCCTACAGACTAATGGTGTTGTTCAAAGTTTGCTGCCATCATTAGAAATGTCAACACAGCTGGCTCCATCTGTGTGTCGCTGGAATTACTTCAGCAGTGTCTGGTTGTGTGGTCCTACAGAGCAATGTTGCCATTGCTGCAGTGCCAGAATGCCCTTCTACAGTTCACTGGTGCCACTGAGAATACATTAGTGAGCAAATTTTACCCAGTCTCTACCCTCGTGGAGCTTATTATTTAGTTAGGGTCTCCCTTACTAAATAATCACAGAGGTAGGATTTAATTACTATGATGTTAAGTCCTATAATTGAAAATCACAGGGTGATATGAAAGTAAAAAGAGAAGCTAATACTCTTTCTAATCTAATCAGGAAAGCTTTCCTTAAGAAAGTAGTAATTAAGCTCATACCTGAAAGATGAGTAAGAGTTAGCCTTGCTGAGTGTTAAGGAAATAGCATCCTTGCAAAGGCGTATATAGTGTCCTGAGGCAAGAAAGATCGTATTTTGCTCAGGAAAGTAAAAGCAGGATTTTGAATTTTATACTTAAGATTGAGAAGCCATTGGGTGACTTAAGTAGAAAAATTATTTGACTCAATTTACATTTTAAATGAATACTTTCATTGCTATACGAAAAATGGAACTGAGGCAAGGAAAACTAATGAAAAAGTAAATTGAGTAGTCAAAGTGAGAGGTAGTAGTGACTGAAAAATGAAAGAAAGCTGAGTTAGGAGGTGCGGACAAGTATACTTTTTCTGTGTCACTGTCTCTGTCTCTGTCTCTCTATTCTATTCTTCTTTTTTCTTTTTTTTTTTGGTGGTACCAGGGATCGAACTCAGGACCTTGTGTTTGCCAGGCAGGTGCTTATGCCACTGAGCTATCTCCCTTGTCCTATCTCTCTATTCTATTTCTGTCTGGTAAAAGGGGGGGGGCTTAATTAAAGAGAGGTTTTGTTGGAACATTTGGGAAGATTTTGTTACCTTTTACCATGAGAGGGAAACCTTTGAAAAAATTTTTTTCAAGAAAGCTAGTTTCAGATAAGTTGATGTTGGAGCATCATATATTAGAGATTCTTAATGCATTCAAGTATTGCATATGCAGATCTTATAAGCATTTGGATTCCTATGTCTGTTACTCAGAACAGTTGTCAGGACTGGAGATACTCTTGAGTCTTTGACAATACACAGTACTTGAAGATATGAGAATAGATGATATCACTCTAGGAGGGAAAATAGAGAGAGTTGGAAGAAGGCCTACATGGAAATGGGACATGAAGAAGTCCCTGAAGGTGACTGATAACCTTGTAGAGAAAACATGAAGTAAGTGTACAGTCTTGCAAAGATGGGAAGTGAGGAAAGACCGTTACTGGAGTGGAGAAGTGGAAATCTATGAGCAAAAGATGTCAAGAGGCCAAATAAGAAGAAACTATAGAGATCATTAGTGAATTAATGAGATAATTTAGGTGGTAAAAGCAAAACTAGATTGGGGCAGCAAGTAGGGTAAAGAAGCAGAAATTGAAACTATGGCTATATATTTTATAATTGAGAGAAAAATATTTTATTGAGGATTTATTATTCAGTAAAATTTAAGTATTTTTCTTTCACTAATAGAGGAGAGATGATAGTATACTTAGATGATTGTGAAAAGGGCCTGCTAAAGTTACATAAGTATGCTACTTGTTATATGATAGACTATCAACAATTGTTAATAAAGGAATAAAAATCATCTAAGATCATGGTGAGGCAGGAAATATTCAACAGAGTAAAAATAACTTCCATTCCATGTATGCAAAGCACGCAACCAATAAAGGGTTAATATAAAATAGAACTCAGTAGCAATATATATATATATCCCAATTTAAAAATGAGCAGAGGATTTGAACACACATTCCTCAAAAGGAAGACATACAAATGGCTAAATTGCATATGAAAAATTGCTAAGCACTACTCGTCCAAGAAATGCAAACTAAAATATCACTTCGGAGCAAAGAGAAATCACCTCACACGTGTTAAAGTCATATTGTCAGAGGCAAAAATATAACTGCTGATAAGGATGTGGAGACAAAGTAGCCTAGTACACTGTCAGTAGGATTGTGAATTAATAAATTATGGAAAAGTATTGAGGTTTCTCAAGAAATAGAAGTATCATTAGAACATTGTGATTCATAATAACTTATAGAGAAAATTTCAAATGTCTCACCACAAAAAATAAGTAAACGAAGTGATGGATTTGCCAGATAGCTTGATTTAATCATTCTACATTGTACACATTCATCAAAACATTACATTATGTAATTATGATTTTAATTAAAATTAATATTTTTTCTAAAAAACATGGCAAAATAAACCAAAGATGATAGAAGCAGAAAGCTGACATTTCCTTGCTCAGCTTCGGATTTCACTGGGATTGGGGCTGATTGGGCATATGAAAATGGTTAATTCATACAGAGGGGGAGCAGGATATATCATCTTCATGTTCTTTCCTGGAAACGTGCCTGCTTAAAAGACACACATAGAGTTTAGGAGCTTGGGATCCGTTTCAGAACTGTACCCAACTGGGCTGCTTACTCACTGAGGGAGTAGAACAACACAGTAGGGAGAGGGCCAGAAGCAACCCGGGCTCTCCATGTTCACACAGCTTTGTTGCCCTGAAAGGATGTTCTGTACTTTCAGTCAATGAGGGATGAGAACACATGGCTGGAGAAATTTTATTCCTGATTTAAGATTCTGTTTGCCGCTGAGCTGAGCTTATTTTAATAAAGAGAAAGAGAAATGAATTTGAGACAACCTAGTTCTTTGCTTCGTGTAGATGAGTCAAAATGAATTGAATCTTTACCTTTTCTCAGTTTTCCTTAGCTGCTTAGTCATGTAGTATCTGCAAAGTTATAAATACATTGAAGATAATTTTATAATTATGTGAAGTTAATTTTATAATTTCTCTGCTTAAAACAGAGCATAAAATGGGGTTCTGCAAAGTATCTTGTTTTAGATTTGACAATTTCCAAATATTTTGAAATTTTGTATAATTATGTCTGTGTTACTATTGACTTATATTTCTTTGTCATAAGTGACTAAGTTATCTACAGTGCTTTGGTAAAACATTCTTATCATAAAAGTTGTTTACAAGAAACTATACAATCCCAAGACTTGGTTTTTCTTTAGAAATTAAAACAATGAATTTTTTAGAAACCACAAAAAGGCCAGTACATTAAAGCAAACACAGAGATGAAAATTGTATTAAGACCCCTTTTCATGTGTTTTATTAGGGTGAAGAGTTCTTTCTTCTCTTGAGAGAGTATAAGAAAAATATATAAGAAAAGTGATAAGAAAAATAATAAATAAAAACAACTACGGCAAAAGATTTTTTCCTAACTAAATTATAGCTTGTTTTTTCACTTGCTTTTGAAATTCAGACTAAAGAATATTTCAAATATCTTCAATACATAAAATAAAATTTTATTCTATGTATAATAAATTCCATGGGAAAAAATAGAGACTGGAATATAAAAAGAAATGCAACATGAATAGGCTAAAGAAAAGTGACAAAACCCCCCAGTCATTAGTGAACATTTGAGGAACATCAAGAGAGGGACTTACCTAAGAGTTAGAGCAGAGATGTTTTTTAGGATCAAATATGTACACTTAAACAGCATATCAAAGGGAATAAACAGAAAATGAGCTGTCATTGCTGTCCTGCTGTGGACCAAGAAAAGACAGTCTGGAGATGAGGATTTGGGAATGGATGTAACAGCAAACATAAGAGGAATTTGGAATAAGAAGGCAGGGATAACTGCAAGGAGAACCAGACAGCAAAGGGCTGGTCAGTGCTGAGTTCCCCTGAGGGCAGAAGAGTGGGAGGGAAAGAGGAAAGATGATTACCTATGATCTTGGCCAGCGACTGAGTACATATGTGACCACAAATGCTACCACACTATCCTGAGAAAAGCTGAGATAGAAGGAGGAAGCTGATTGTTTCAGTCACTTTCCAATTTCTAGGACAAAATTATAACTCAAAAGAGTAGAGGTTTATTTTGGCTCACAGTTTTAGTGCACCCAGTCTAAGTTTGACTGGCTCTGAGGCAGAAGTGGCATGACAGATCAGAGTGCTGGAGAAAGGCCAATCCCTTTATGGTGACTAGGAAGTAGAGCCAGAGTGGAGAGAGGTGGGGTGGGGTGGGGTGGGATGGAGTAGAATGGAATGAAATGGAATAGATGGAATGGATGAAGGGAAAATACAACCTTCCAAGTGACCCACATTTCTGGTTCCCTGCTCATTCTGCCCAGGCCAGACTTCCAAATGTAAGGCTTTTGGGGGACATTTTAACTCTGTACCATACTACTCTAGCTTTGGTCCTTAAAAGGCTCCTATCCATTTCATTAGGAAAAATGTATTTATTCTATCTGTAAGAGTTATTGAAGTCTGAACAGTTCCAGCATTGCTAATGAGTCTAAGTATCTTTGAGACTCAAGGCACAGTCTTAGTGGTGAGCCCTCATAAAAACAAAAAAGTTAAATACTTTGAACATACAATGCCAAGTGTTAACATTCAAATTATTAAGGGAGGAACAGAATAGTAGAAAAATCAGGCCAAAGCAAAGCCACAATATAGCAGGAATAAAAGAGAATCCTATAGTTCCATATCCAGCACTCTGGGCAAGTTATGGTAAGATGGAAACCCTAAAGGGCTTGAACAGCCCATCTTCTACGGTGTTGTTAGCTGCGTTCCACATAGCTTCTTTATTAGGTGCACCCTACCCACTGCTTGTGGCTTTCCTCAGCAGATTGTAAATGTCCTTGGTATCTCCAGTTTCCTTGTATATCTGCTGCATCTTTGATCTCATTTTCAGCTTTCTGCATTGCCCTCTCAGTGGTCCTAGCTGGGATCATGGGCTCATCACAGATATTTACGTGGCTTTCTTCTGAAATGCAGGCAGAAATCTTCATGACCCATAGTGCTTGCATTGTACAATATGCCTGAAAAACCAGTACCATGTAGATGATACCAAGGTCTGTGCCAGCTGTAGTCTGAGCTTTTGAATAATGGCTACAGTGGCCTCTGAATGTCTGGATGACTGAAATTGGGGATACATTTCCTTAGCTGGCCCTGCTTGATTAAGGAGAATAAGACTGTCTTCAAAAATGAAAGATTTACAGTTTTGCACTCTTCAAAAGATGGTGTCTAA
>NW_004524763.1:2913208-2945227 GCF_000260255.1 Octodon degus | reverse complement strand
AGGCATTTTTCTTTTTGGCCCTTTGCAAAACACTTGGCTTCCTTTTAATGCTCAACTTTCCAGAAACATGATCTTCATCTGAACTGTGTAAGTGCTTCCTTTGTCGTGAAACTGCAACACTTCAAATTATCTAACTCTGCAATTTTCTCTGGCTTCTCACTGTAAGTCTGACAAAAAGCAGCCAGTAGAGCCCATGCTACAACCTGAATGGTGGGCTGTTTGAAATTGCTTTCACTATATCAATTAGTCTCCTGCCTTTAATCTCATTCTCCCACAAAGTCTCAGGACTTGAGCACAGTGTAGAGAAATTTTCTACCAGAGTGTAACACACATGGCCTAAAGTCCAAATCAGTCCTTGTTCAAAACTGAACTCTCTAACCCTAGTTTTTATTGTGCATATCCATATTAGCACTCTTATCTTCTGAACAATGACAAGAGCCACCTATCAGGCTACACAAATCACACATTTATGTAAACTGTAGCAGAAGGAGGGGCATAGTAATAGATGGGAAGATAAAGAGGAAAAATGGTGGGAGAAACTCATCAGTAGAAAATCTAAAACTTTATAAGAAATTAGGAAAATTGATAGAGAAAGAGAAATGCTTTTATATTTTAAAAAGCATGACAAGAAGAAAAACAGGTTAAGAGTGGTACACTAGGTTTTTTTTTTTTTTTTTTTTGGAACCAGGGATTGAACTCAGACTTTTGCACTTGCCAGGGAAGTGCTTATTCTCCTGAGCCATCTTCCCGGCACCCCTACGCTAAGTTATATGTTCAGTGTATTAATACATGTTTCTTATGCAATTGTGTTGTTCTCTTGAATGACAGCTTTTGCAGTAAGTTATCATTATCTTAAAATTTATAAAAGTTATTATGTGTTATTCACACCTTTTAAACATTCAAAAATATTGTAATATGCAGAGGAACTATCCAATACTTTTACCAGAAGTACAGGAGTGTGGAATGTTACTATTGCAACTTTTATAAAGTTAGCTGGGTATTAGGCCTTCCCTGACATTCTTATAACATTTAGTAATAAATACATCATGTCATTTTTTTTCCACTGCTCAATTTTATTATCTATTCCAGGATTATTCAGGGTTTCAGAAAAAGTGGATTTCAAGCCAAAACTGATCAGAAGAGGCAAAGAGGTTCATAGAATGTTGGTTAAGGGAACAATTTATCAGGAGACAATATCAGTTATAAATAGATGTATGCAATGAACAACAATGCACTCAACTACATGCAGCAAAATCTACCTGGTGTAAAAAAATCAGACAAAGTTCAAAAAAATTCTAGTAGGGGACCTTAATACTTCAGAATCACAAGTGCCATAGTAACTAGACAAAATTGACAAAGAAATATCAAAGTTGAATCATACCTTCAAACAAACGGACCTAATAGATGTCTAGAACATCCCACCTAACAACAGCACAGGTTCCTTTCAGGACAAATAGAACTTTCTTCAAAATATACCTCATACTAACCCATAAAACATGCTTAAATAAATATGAAAAAACTGAAAATCTCCTGTGGATATTATTACATCATAGTGCAATAAAAATAAAAGTAGAGACCAAAGTAAATTACATAAATTATGCAAACACATGGAGATTGAACAATATACTCTTGGAAGCTCACAGAAAAAAATCAAGGAAGTAGTTCTGCAGTTCCTAAAATCAAATGATAATTCTAGGACAATGTATCAGAACTTATTGGACACAACAAAAGCACTCCTTAAAGGGAAGTTTAGCGTTGTGAATGCTCACATCAGAAAAACAGAGAAAGATAAAAATGGATAACTAACGACACATTCAAGTTCCTAGAAAAATAAGAACAATCCAAATCCAAGCCCCATATAAGGAAATGAAGCTATAAAGATCAGGGCAAAAATGAATGAAATTGGGCTGGTGAGATGGCTCAGTGGTCTAAAGCACCTACTTAGAACAAGCTTAGCAAAGCACAGTGACCATGGTTCAATCCCCAGCACCCTGGTGGGCTGAGCTGGCCACACACACACACACACACACACACACACAAATAAATAAAATTTTAAAAAATGAATGAAATTGATTCTAAGAAGCAATACAAAGACTCAATGTACCATAAAGCTGTTTTCTTAAGAAGACTAAACAAAATAAGCCAATTGTGCCAGAAAAGGTAAGTAAAAGACCCTAATCAATGCAAATGTAAATAAAAAAGACAAAAATCCCAATGGATGTCACCAAAATTTAGAATATTAGTAATTATGTCAAAAACTATGCTAAAATAAGTTGGAGAATCTAGAAGAAATGGATCAATTCCTAATTACGTAGAAAATACCAAAATTACGCAAAAAACATGTAAGAAACCCCAATAATCTAGTGACAGTCAATACATGGCAGTAGTGAAAAAACTAAAAAGAAAGGCCCAGGATCTGATGAGTTTACTGCTGAATTGTACAAGAACTCCAGGGAAGATCTAATGCCAGTACCCCTCAGGTTCTTTAATGAAATTGAAAAGGAATGAATACTGGCATACATGTTCCTGGGAGCTAGCATTACCTTGGTTCTAAAATCAGACAAGTTCTCAACCAAAAAAAAAAAAAAGTACAGGCCAATCTCTTTCATGAAAATAAGTGCAACATTCCCCAAGAAGATATTAACAAAGAAAATGTAACAAATCATTATGATGACCAGGTGAGCTTCATTCCACAGACATAAGGAGGGTTCCACACATGCAAACCAGTAAATAGAAACCATTAATCAAGTAGAAGTGAGGACAAAAATCACATGGTCCTCTCATAGATTCAGAAAATGCCTTTAATTAAATTTAACATCCATTCATAGTTTTTTTTAAAAAAGAAAATAGGTACAAAAGAACCTTATCTCAATCTGATAGAAGCCAATATGAAAACCTAGTGCCAAACATCACATTAAGTGAGGGATAACAGAAGGCTTTTTCTCTAAAATCTGGAGCAAGGCAAGAATGTCTTGTCTTACCACTCCTTTACACAATATTAAAGATACTACTCTGAGTGTGAGAGGTATAATAGAATGTATCTAGACCGGTGTTTTATTTTTCCTTTATTTCTGGTTATCCTTTTAGTTGTCAAAATTCAAGGAGTTAGTATAGCGTACAGGGCACAAAATTCACATTCCGGAGCCCTGAAATCTTGTCCTTATAATATGGGAACCCTTAGGTAAATCATCACTTCCAGTTTTAATGGCAGATTCCCCCTCATTGGCTGGGTGCAGCTTTCTGGCCCTTAATGTGCCTCAACACTACATACGTATAGCTGCTGCCCAGTCTTGTAAGTAGTAGCTGTGGTAGTGGCAGTAGCAGTAGCGCTTGGAACACTGTACCATGTGTCAGGTGCTGAGCTAAGCATTTTGCCTCACTTCATGCTTGCACAGAATTCCGAGTTATAGTCTATAATTAGCTCTAGTGCAGAGACAAGAAAATTGGCTCAGAGAATTTTAGAAATCTAGTGAAGTCACATACTCAATGAATCACATAGCACCCATTGTGCAGACGTGTCCAATATCCAGGCATGTCTTTTTAGTGTCCACATTATGTGCTCCTTATGCTCTTAAATGCGGACAGACAAGGTCGTGTCTCCCCAGTCATGGAGATCTTAGTAAGTTGGGTTCTGTGATTCTTCCAGTAATTACTGAACTAGTAAAATTTAAGTTTCTTCTCATAGGCAATCTTTTGTGGCTTTGACATCCTGCTGCCTAGAAAGGAGAAAATTTCTATTGCTACTGCTTGCAATAGGTTGAACCTGATCATTTTCATTGCTTTTGGTTATTTTCTAATAGCCTGTATAAATTTACTAGTGAGCTCCTCCTTATCTTCAATGTTTCATTGTCTAACGAGCAGCTTCTTATCAGAAACTTCATTCAGTTAGCTCTGATTTATCTTCCTTTTTTTTTTTTTTGATTTGTCTTCTGATGCTACTTCTGAGATAACATATTGAAAATGGGGGCTGGGGAGATGGCTCAGTGGAATAAGTGCTTGCCTGGCAAGCACAAGGGCCTGAGTTCAATCCCCAGTTCCACAAAAAAAAAAAAAAAAAAAAAAAAAGAAAAGAAAAAGAAAAAGAAAAAAAAGAAAGACTAGTTTGGGGACTACAGAAGTGAGCACAAGGGCAGCCCAAACTTCATAGTGAGATCCCATCTCAAAAAAAAAAAATATTGAAAATGCCACCTGGGTTACCATTGGTTCTCTTCTAACTAAACTGCTATAGGTATGATTTCATTAATATTGATATAACAATAGTCATGTCAGTTGTCTATGATCCAATTATATCCTGTAAATTAAGAAATTATTAAATTATTATCTTTATATTTGGCAAATAAAAGCAGACTGAGGGTCACTATAAGCAAAAGTGGCCCATACATTTCAGTTTTCTGATATCTGAAAGATGTGTCATCCCTTCCATCAAGAGAGTGGCCTATGAGAACAATCTTTCTGAAACAACTACTGGAAAGAATCAGACTATTACCTGGCCACATCTTCATGGGTTTCTTTTCCTACCCTAGATGACAGCTAAGGAACAGCAAGCATCTAAAAATACATGGAATTCTTGACTAAAGGAGAAGATTGGAAGAATCTTGTCAAGAGCCATTCCAAGCTTGACCAGATTCCTGGGAGCTAAAATGTCCCTGAGAAATGTAGAAAAACAATGATCATCAGCTTTGATTAAGTAGTCTGAGGAGGTATTGCCTTTTCTAGTATTTTCAAAGAATATATATGTGTCCTGATCCAGCTTTCAGGCCCATTGCCTTTGCAGCTATTTCCCAGGATGCACTTTGGCATGGGAACTACAGAAGCTTGCCTCTGTTATTTCAGTGATACCATTAGCCTAGGTATTATAGTTCACTCAGCATTTAGAGGCTGGCAAAAATCCAATTCTCATATTATTTCTTTGTGATATGCATTCTGAGTTGTAAATCAAAGATTTACAATTGAAGTTTCAAAGTATAATCTTTTTCCTTTGGAGTACAGGACAATACAGAAAAAGTTGAATGCTTTTGGCATAAAGATTTAATATTAAGGGCCAGCCAGATAGTTCAACAGATTAAAGTACCTGTTTATGCAGATGCAGGGACCGGGTTTTGATCCCTGGTGTTCCGTGCCAGCTCTTCTTCCAGGGCGCACTGAGATGGCGATTGAGACTGGGTGTGATGGTGCATACCTGTAGTCCCAATGTTTGGGAGGCTGAAAACAGGAGAATCACTATGAGCCTGATCTGTGTAGTGAGACTCTGTAGACCCTGTACTAAATACATAAATAAGATTTAACATTAAAATCTTTAGGAATAGCAAATTTATCCTTATAGATGTGAATTAAGATGTATGGACTTTAAAAACCTAATCTGAGTAAAAGGCTAACATAATTGGCAACTGGAAAGGACACTATCTGCTCACACCTTGCTCGGCTGATTCCTGGCATAGAGTCAGCTTACAGTAAATTTTTATGAATGTTGTTTTCAAATGAACAGAATGCTTTTTAAGACTATGTCTGTTCATGCAAGTATTCCTAACTAAACTAAATTATTTATCTTACACTCACCCTTCCTTCTTTCTTCCAAATCCTTTTCCATTGTTGCTTACTTATAAAGTATGCAATTAAATTTTGGCAAATGACTGTTGCAGAAAGGGTATTGGTTGAATGCCCAGGTCAGGAGGGAGTGTCACATGGTGTCTTATTCTTATCACACTATCATTAGATGGAGGAGTCAAGAGTCGGCTTGATCTCTTGTATTGTTTGTTACTTGGTTCATTATTTGTCTGGAATTCTTTATAGCTGATAAAATGAGACAGAATACCAGTGGGAGCTCTTTGGGCTGGGCCACTGTCCTGTTTGTCTTCAGGCTCTCTAGTCTCACTTCTACAGCATCGCTCCATCTTTTTAGAGAGGAAAAGAAACAACTATCATTTGTTAAATATCTACTTAGACACTGTTCTGGACAGATGACACTATTATTTCATTTAATTAACACAGCAGCCTTGGAACATGAATTATTCTCACTTTGCAGTTAAGAGAATTGAATAATACTAGGATTAAGGAGTTTTTAAAAATAATTATAGAGTTATAAACTTCAGCGTGGTATACTTAACTGCTAGTGAAGTGTCTGATACATGTATATGTATAAGTAATTGGGTTTAGTGTGTTCTGCTCTGGAAGTCCCAGATCTTCTCACTAGTGAGTGCTGTCTCCCTGTTGTAGTCAAGGTTTTCAAGGGAATAAATGTAATACAAGACACACAAATTTGTAGGTTTATCTTATAATATCTACCTGAAAGGTCAAATGCAGAAGAGTACAAGAGATTACCATGTGCTAGAGACCTGAGGAATTCAGCGGAGGGCTGGACTCCATGGCCACAACCTGCACAAGTCGAAGCAAAGGCCTAGAGCCCACCCCAAGGTCTCCTGCATGTCTGTATCAAGGACCTACACCTGAAAGGCCCAAGGGCTGTAGTGGAAGTTAGAAAGTCTGTCCTGGTAGGAAGAAGGATTTGTGCCATAAAGCTGAGAGATCTGCACTGGACCCAGGAAGCAACATTCAAGACCTGTGTGGATCAGAGTTCCCCCGAGAGAACAGCAGTCTCCCAGACACAGCAAAGACTCATACTCCTCCTCCTCTGATAAGAAAACAGAATTGAACCAGGTCAACCAGCCACAGCAAAGCTTCTCCTGGAAAAGTGGCAGCATGCTGTCTTCCTCTCTCATTCTCCTTTATTCTGCTTGGCCACAATCTTCAGGTAGATCTTCTGTGACCAGAACCAGGCTGACTCAGTTCTGCTGGGCATTCCCACTGCTGACATTAATTAATCCACCAAGTTCCTCAATAAATATGATTTTGAGATATTAAGGTATATATACATGGTTTTCTTATCTGACTGATATACACACTGGTCATTTATCTGACTACTTACAATTATTTTTGGGGACCTCTAAGTGGAGAAAGTAAGTAGTTACTTGCGTTAAACTCAGGAGCTTGCAGGAGAGGCTAATTAGGAGTCCTTTGGTGTGTCAGCCACTAAATTAAAGCATTTATTTTTTTATAGGATGACTGCTGGTAGAATCATCATCTGAGGAAACTGCAAAGGGTCTGCTAGAATGCTAAAAAGAGAATGAACATGATCCTGTGATTTGTGGAGAGAAGGGAAGAGGGGAAGGTGAGGAGAGGGAAGGTGTGTCTTTCTCTTGAAAAAGATGTTGGCCAGTTGGCATGGGAACAGGGTGGTAGGAACTAGGGAAACAGGGAATATTTTCATAAGATGAGTACAAAGACTTGGCAAGAAGTGGTAGATGAAAGGAAGAAGGGAAATAAAGAGAAGTCACTATAAGTTGCTGGAGGAAGAATGAGGAGGAGAGACACACTTCTGAGCCAGCAGGGATGCAGCCTCGCAGGTAAAAGGGAGCTCAAACTGAAGGCAAGGCCTGGGGAAAATTTACTTGCTCACCTGAAGTTATAAGGTAAATTATCATTTTACATAGTCATGTGACATCTTGTCTATAGATGATAAAAAATAACTGATGCAAAAGCAAAATCCTATTTGCTTGCAGAGGACTTAATTCATTACAGGAGAAAGAGATTCCCCTGTCACCTTCTATTCTTGGTTTTCCTTCTGCCTGCTACATCGCCCTCACCAACCCCACTCCTTTCCAGCCTCCTTAAGAAGCTTAGTAACCTCTGCTCTTCTCTGATACTGGGAGGACTTTATATGTTGCTTTCTGCTGTCCACTGTCACGCATCCTGCTTGAGGCCCATTTGTGTAAAGATTTTATCTGCCATTCAATGAGAAGTATCTGCAGTACAGGACTATCTTCTACTTGCTTTCAGTGAAAAAATATTAAATGAATGTAATATAATCCCCTTTTTAGATGACAGAACAAATGTGGCTGAGATTAAATAGTAGATTCTAGGGTTTAGAATTTAGGGCCGAAATGTACGTTTTGTGATCCCCAGCCCTATGTTTCACACCCCAGTCTCTTGTCTGTCTTAAAATTGCAAGTGCTGCTAAAGGGCCACATGAGGAGGACAAGTGAAGGTGTGCACTAATTCACAGAGGCTCGGGGGACCCAGGGATATGCTGGCTCTTTTCCACTTTGGGAGCCATTTGTGAAGTCATTTGCCTGTGTCACGACTTATCTTCCCTACTCACTTGATGAAAGCCTGGGGCCCAGCGTGCTGAAACAGAGATCAGGCTGTCCCTTTGGGGTGTTGCTGATGGTGAATTAGTCCATAGAGACTGCTCATGTCACCTCTAATGCAACAGTCTACCTTGTTGGTGCAGTTTATCTCATTCAAAAAGTAGCATTTAAGTATGTCTTCCTTTTTCTAGGTAGATTGTATACTGACATTTTTTTTAAATTTTTTATTTTTTGATACATGATCTCACTACAGTTTGGGCTGGCTGTCTTCACTTTTGTAGCCCCTGGGCTGGTCTCGAACTTGCAGAGTTCCTCCTGTCTCAACATCATGAGTGGTGAGATTACAGGCATGTGCCCCCATGCCGGTTCTGGGGTCAGCACAGTTCTTGGGCCAGGGCTAGCTCAGAATGCGATACTGGGGGTCAAACTCCAGACCTTGCGCTTGCTAGGCAGGCACTTATGCTGCTGAGCTATCTCCCCAGCAGTGATATTTTAAAAGTAGTTGTGTAGTTGTACATGGTGGCACATACCTGTAATAGTAGCAGCTGGAAGGCTAAGGCAGGGGGATAGCCATGAGATCAAGGCCAGCCTGCACTATATAGGGAGACCTTGCCTTAAACAACAACAGCAGCAGCAGCAACAACAAAGTGGTCATGTACACATCTGATCTGCAAATTTCTAGTATCTTTGTAAAGAAAAGAATTGTTTATAATTACCATTAGATCACCACCTGACAGAATTGTTCTATTGTTTTTGTCCTCTAGTTTTTGCTATACCCACATCAGCTCATTTATTTTCTATGAAACTGAGTTACACATAGCAAGCTATCAAAGTACGTGCCTCGCCAAGATTCCCTTTTGATTTGTAAACAGAATAATTACAAGTAGTATATTTACTATGAATATTTGTGATTTGACTGCATATAACACCAAATGAATGACTATTGGTAGATTGCATTCACTGGCTTAAGTGGAAAAGGAGATACATTCAGAATATTCTGCATATTTAGAAAAAGTATGTTACAATAGCAGCCACCTACTTTGTGTAACAATGACTTACCCTGAATGAAGGTTTATACAAAGTATTTTGTCATGTAAGAGTTTGTGATATTACATGGTTGAGATTGAACTTCAGAAATCCCTTAGATTTTCCCTTTTCCGTTCTATTAAATCTCTCTTTTTGTGAAAATTACCCAGAACCATACCTCCCTTTGCTGCTTATGTAATTATCTTATAAAGTTAAAGTTGAAATGAAAAGACATTTTAAAATTAATATTTTCCTTGTACTAAGTCTTTCAAACACCCTCATTCTCATCGTGATAACTTAGTAGCCTTATGGTGGATTTTTTTGTTGTTTGTTTGTTTTTCACTTTATGCTGCTTAAAATTTTGCCATAGAGTCTCTTATGCCACAAATTTCATCTATATATAAACCACTAAGATGAAAGTGTCTGGAAAACTGACATGATGGCTCCCAAATGTGTCTCATATCTCCTTTGAGCCCCTTCATTCTTTGTTGTTAGTGTTATATGAAAAGAGACAGGAGCTGAGTCCTCATGTATTGCCTTTGAGAAAACAAGACCATTGACATAAAGTGATGACAATAGTCCAATGGGATATACACTTTAACTTACTGGATGGGTATGAATTCTGAAAATAGTGGGCCCATAGTGAGCGAGCTAACAAGGCATTCACAGTCTCCACAAAGGCATATGAATGCTTACAACAAATCGATGGTATTTATTTTGTACTAAGCACAGGAGAGAAGAAAAACACTCTATAGCCTAGTTACTTCCTCTTTTGAAGAACCAAAAAGGCAGTAAACATAGTTGAAAAGAGAAAGAAAAACTGCAGTCAAGCTTGAAATAGGTCCAGAGAGTGGACCGCCTCTCTTGGGGATGACCTGTGCTTCCTCAGGAAGGAGAGCTGGTGTAGAAAGAAGCCACTGGATGAAGTCCTCTAACTTGGTAGCCCTGAGGAAAAATTTCCACTTTCCTCCATGAACAAAAGTTAGCTTAATCCATGTACCAAAGTTTGGGTAAATATTAATATTTGACTTTGCCCTTTTCAGGCTTTTAGGTGCTTTTTGGAGGTTACTTTTCCTTAGAGTTTTAGTTTTGGTAGAGATTTTATTTTCTTCAGGATGATCAGTAGGCTCTGGATAACCCAGCACTTTTCCTGGTTCTACTGTAGAGATTTTAGGGTCCACAGACACCGCGGTGTTCTTCATAGTTTCCAGTTGCATAAATTCATAAAGCAGTTCTATAATTTCTTTAGCTTTTTCTTTCTCCAGAACTTCTAAACAATATATGCTGGTGCAAGCTTTCTGGTTTTCCAGTTCTGTAACCTTGTTCTTTAAAGTATTCATGTCTTCTTTCACAGGGAGGATATCTTTGGTGATTGTGAATTGTTTGTCTTCATTAACATTCATTCTGGCTTCTAGGGCCTCCATCTGATTCTCATAGTGATTGATCTTTTCCTGGACTTCTGATACTGCACTGACGATGTCAGTCATCCTGCTGAGGAGTTCAATTTGGGTAAATTTAATATCTTGGAGAATTACTATGAGATTCATTTCTTCCTCTGAACTGATGCCGTCTTGGTCACAATCATAAGTCATTGTTGGGTATCTGATGGTTGAAGCTGAGTGCTGGATCTTACATTTTTGATAAAAATTTTTAAGAGATTGCCTGAACTTGCAAAGATTTGAAGTCCACATATATCCAATAGCAACTTTTACCCGTTTGGCATGGAACTTGTACATCTTTCATTGTGGAATAAGATGCAGGGTGTTGGGAAATGTGAGTGGACTCACAGGAAGAGACAATGTCAGGATGAGATGGTTTTCTCTTACAGTTTGCTGGGTTTCTTTCAGAGTAACATCATAGAATGCCCAAGGGAGAAATCAAAGACAGCAACAGATGCTCTTAGGTGGTAACTTTTCCAAGACAGACTGAGAGCTCTGTGAAACCATGGTCAACTGCAGGGACTTCTTCCCATGACAATCCGTAATGTCATGGTGATGTCACAATGGTTGCTGGCTTAGAACACATACAAGCCTATCACAGTAATTCTTAAGATTTTTGTCATAGGGTACTTCTTTTACTTTTAAAAATTATTGAAGACCAGAAAGCTTTTTCTTATGTGAGTTATATCTATCAAGATTACATATTAGAAATTAAAACTAAGAAAAGTATTAAGATATTTATTTCTTATACAAATAAAAAATCCATTACATGTTAATATAGATGGCATATTTTATGAAAAAATAATGCTACGTCTCATAGAAAAATAGTGACAAAAGGGGCTTATTTTTATATATTTGCAAATATTTAAGATAAATGGACATCTGGAGGACACATTCTCATATCTATTAATTTGTATTTGTAATGTGTTTTGGCTGAAGTATTTGAGGAAAATATGACATTATAGAAATATGTAAGGCTGGTGAGATAGCTCAGCAGACTAAGCTCCTGCTTAGGCAAGCCCAGGGACCAGGGTTCAATTGCCACCACCAAATGCCATGCTGGCTCCACTCCTGTGTGTGCTGAGCTGTCCATCATGTCTGGGCATGGTGGTGCATGCCTGTAATCCCAGCATTGAGAAGGCTCAAAGCAGGAGGATCACTACGAGTCTGAGCTGCGTAGTGAGACCCTGTAGCAAATACATAAGAAAGAAATATGTAAATATATGGAGTAGAGCATTTCACTTGCATTTTTTTAGATAATTGGGGATTATTTCTTGTTGTTCTAACAAAATTTGATAAATGATAACTTTTTAGAGGTAATCCATAATACATAATCTGAGGCCAGACCATTTAATATTCATACTCTGTTACTTCAAAATTCATTGACCCTCTTTTCATTTTGAGTGGATATACAATAACACATACTGATCATTGGAAAAATAGTGGTTCACTGCATTTGTAGATTTTCTAAATACCAATTCATTTTATCATAAAATAACAACCTATAGTATTCATTAATATCACCACAAATTTCATGAGGTCTTTGAGCATGCTGAAAGAGGTATAGCTGCGCAGTGAGACCCTGTAGCAAATACATAATAAAGAAATATGCAAATAGATAGGGTAGAGTATTTCACTAGTTTTTTTTTTTCAGATAATTGGGGATTATTTCTTGTTCTACCAACAGGAAATTTACGTTATTGAGTATCTACTTCTTTGAGTATGCTGAAAGAGGTAGATAACATTTTTTAAAAAAATTCTAATTTTAGCTTAAAAGCTTGAAACTTTTCAATAAGTTTTCAAGCTTGGTGTTTTCATTAAAATAAAATTATCTGCATGAAGCTTTTTGTTCTAAAAGTGCTTGTTAAACATGCCACTAGTTTTTCAGGTATATAAATAGTATTCTAAGAAAAAAGTGGCTATGGAAAATTATAAGTTCCATATGACAAATTTTACTTGGCTAAGCAGCAGCAGTGCTTGATGAGGGCCGGCCAAATAGCTCAGCAGATTAAAGCACCTGCAAGCAGGTGCAGGGGCTGAGGGTTCTACCCCGGGCCTGCCATGCCAGCCCCGCCCCCGGGGGCATGCTGAGACAGCAATTAAGACTGGGCCTCGTGGCATGCACCTGTAAGCCCAGCTGTTGGGAGGCTGTAAACAGGTGGATCACTACGTGTCCGATCTAGTAGTGAAAGCCTGAACACCCTGTAGACCTTTTCCTAAAATATAGAAAAAAAAAAGAAATGCTTTATGTATATATCATCTGTAATATTAAAAACATGTTGCGAGTTAGATTGAATACTATTAAATTTTTTTACTGTTTAATCAAGAATATGCTTGAGTGAAATACGGCTTTTTTTGTACTTTTTTTCTCCCTGTGATTGATTTTGTCCACAGGTCCTCCCCAAACTTTGTGCATGCATAGATGGGGTTTTAGGAGATGCGTGTACCACAGCACTCACCAGTGGATTAGTTCACTGATAAGTTTATTACTAAATGTTCTGTTTGGAGGTGGAGCTAGCCTGAAGAGGAGATAGGTCCCTGTGGGCATGGCCAGGAGAGATGTATCCCTTCTCCTCTGTTGATCTCTCTCTTTCTCTCCTTCTTTCCTGTAATGCTAGGAGCAATCCTCCTCTGCCGTACCACTCTACATGAGAGCCAGCCAAATGTGGTCTGAAAGTTCTACAAACTGTGAGCAAAGATAAACTTTTTCTCTTTAAATTGTGGGTGTTGAATTCTGTGTTTCAGTGATGAGAGAGTCAGGAAGACTGGGGTGCCAGAGAAGTGGAGTCATTGTTGTGACCATGTAGCTTAGAAACCTTCAGAAGTGGTTTATGGGAGGAATTTGGAAAGGTTTAGAGATGCTGGGTGGAGAAATAGCTCTAGAATGTTGTGAACTGACCTTGGTGGAGAACTGGACCAAACTCAAGACACCAGATGTGACTAAAAGGCAGACAGTAAAGATCAGGCTGAGGAGGTTTCAGCTGGAAACAGGCTCTACTGGTAGTTGGGCTCCAATCATCTATAGTATGCTCTGCTGCAAAATTTGTCTACATTTTGCTTCAAATCCTGAGACTTTGTGAAGTGGCTGAGATTAAGGGTGGTGGATCACTTAATCTGTGTAAGAAACTTCAATGCAGGGCTGGCCACAGCTCAGCAGACTGAAGAACCTGCTTAGGCAGATGCAGGGACTGGGGTTCGATCCTCAGTGTGCCATGCCGCCTCTGCCCTGAGGTGCACTGAGACATTGATGGAGACTGGGTGTGGTGGCATGCGCCTGTAATCCCAGCACTTAGAAGGCTGAAAACAGGAGGGTCACGAGGAGTCCTATCTATATGGTAAGTCCCTGTAGACCCTGGACTAAATATATTTAAAAAAAAGAAAGAAAAAAAAGAAACTTCAGTGCATCAGGACATTTGGATTATTGCTTGGATATTGTTGTTGCTTAGCCAGTTTTATCCTGAGAGTAAAAGCAAAAGGTATAGATAACTGAATGATTAAAAAAATTTGAATTTTGTCAGAAAGGAAGCTCCAGTAAAGCTGGATCATGCAAAAACAAAGCAGACCAGAATTTTGTTGCTAAAACAATTAATATTAAAAAGGAGTCAAGGGGCTAGGGAGATATCTCGGTGGTCTAAGTGCCTACCTGGCAAGCACAAGGACCTGGTTTGAGCCCCAATACTGCGTGCTGTGCCATTGCCTTGCCCTGCCAGCCACTGAAATGGGGTGTGGTGGTGCACACCTATAATTCCAGCACTGGAGAGGCTGAGACAGGAGGATCACTACAAGTCCAAGCTGTGTAGGGAGACACTATACCAAATAAATAAATAAATAAATAAATAAATAAATAAATTTTTAAAAGGAGCCAAACACTTTAAATCTGAACAATGCCAAGTATTACTTGAAGGCATGGGAGGAATCTGAATAGCTCTCCGGACTCTTCTCATATCCAAAAGTGGGAAAGTGGAAGACCCAGCACGCTGTGCTTCAAAATAGAGATAGCCTAAGTAATGAGAACAGACCCCCAGGATTTAGTTTACCCTTGGTCATCCAGATGCTCAGAGTCCTCTGAAGGTACCAGCGAGATGTAAAAAGGCTAAGTTCTGCTCACACTGGGGACCAACCTTGGTGTCGTTCATGTGGTACTGGTTTTACACACATACTGAATGCAAGAATTATGGGATCAGGGAAGCCTCTACTCACATTTCAGAAGAAAGTACTAGAAGCCAGGCCATGTGCTCCTGGGAGATTGGTGTATTCAGCTGTAATCATGAAGTTAAAAGTATAGTGGAGATCTGAGAAAGGCGGAGACTCCAGGAGCACCTTTTCCTCTGAGGAAAGCTGGCCTAACAGCGAAACCGTGAGGGCTGCGACCATCAGTAGTGTTGCAGGGGTGGTGTGCGCGAGTCCTTTAGAGCTCACATCTCTGCAATTTGCCCAAGGGACTGAATATGGAACTATGGCATTTACTGCTTTCTTTGCCATATTTCAGTCTTGCTTTGGTCTCTTACTTGCCTGTTCATCTATTTTTCCCTTTTGGGATGGAAACATTTATCCTGTACCTTTTTATATTGGCAGTGTTTAGCTTTTTGATTTTTATGGGTGCTCAGAGAAAAGTTTGCCTTACATCTTGGAGGACACTTTGAACTTGGACTTCTTAGCAACAGCAAAACTGTTAGGACTTTGGTAACTCTTAGGGATGGACTAGATGCATTTTGCATAAAGAGGTTCACATGGCTCTCAGTTACTTTCCCCTTCCTGAGGCATGTCCTCCGTAGTGGTGGTGTCACTATTGGTAAATTGCTTTGCCACTGATTTGGTTTATGCCAAGTTATCATTAGTCCCATCCACTACTGGTTTTGCAATACAATTTTCAAATGCAAATTAAAAAGACAAACAGTATCTTAGCATTATTTTAAAATATCTTCCCCCTCATGGTTCACAATTGCCACACTTTGAGAAACACTGCTTTGAAGTTTAAAAATAACATCATACATTTTGTGTGTGTCTTCTTATAGGCTTTAAGAAAATAACAGCTCTTGAAATCCAAACCTGTTGAAATACTAATAATATTTTCTATTTTTATATATTGAGGTAAAATTTCAATTTTATTCCTCGAACCCATGACCAAACATTTTGAAACTACAATGACGTACTAGCCATGTGTCTCTCACAGAGCATCCCTTTCTAGTCAAGAGGATTTTTGTTGCCTTTGGATTGATGCCAGTTTCAACTTCCCACTAAATCACCATTTCTCCTCTTTGTGCCAAAATTTCAGGGTCGGTTCTGGCCAACTCTGGACTAGTCCAAAAGTCATTTAAGAATTTTGGCACATGAACAATGACTGGTGTTCTGATTTGCTCTCCTATCTTTGAATTTTTATTTAGTCAACCTCTCCAAGTTGTCTAGAAATATTTCCAAACGCTTGTAGAGGAAAAGTTCTCCAGGGGCCAGGATACTGCCGGATGGTGTTTGGGGCCAGCAAGGCTGGCATTCAAGGCTGTCTCATTTGCCTTGGGCAAGCCACTCTGTCCCTCAAGGTTCTGGTGGGCATAGTGCTGAGGGCCTACAGTGTTCTCACATAAAAACAGTAGAGACTGATAAGGGGAATAATGGGCCCAGAACACTAAAAGAAAGCTGCAAGATTGAAACAATAAATGTTTAATTAAATGTCTGAAAAATGTACTATATCATCTTCATTACTTGTTAAATTTAGCATTATTAATATTTCATCACATTTGCGGAAATTTTGTAGATCAGATATTCTTGCTTTGCAAGAATTTTCAATTAAATTAAAGAGATTACTTTTTTTTTTTTAAAGAGATTACTTGTAATAACTACTCTCTCTGGGTTAATAACAGCCAGGTCTTATTGGATCTGTACCAGTACCATTACAAATATTACCTTATTTAACCTAAAGTTCAGATATATCACATCACTTTTTTAAGGTACTATAGCTAAAAATTGGAAAAAACTAGTTTGTATGTTCTTACATTCTGATTCTAGAGTACAGTTGTTTTACATGGCTTGTTGCTACACATCTTGGGAGAAGAAATGGAAAGCTTTTAAATTCTTTTTTATTTTAAAAAGAGAGAAAAAAATTAAAAATAGAAAATTTCAAAGAAAGATGACACAAAACTGATAATGATTACTATCTTACATATTGTCTTAAAAGTATTTGCTTAGGTTACCAGAAAGAAGCATGCAGAATTGATCAGCCTAAGCTATGTTTCTTTCAATGAACTAATAGAAATTAATAATACAATTATTTTAGCATATATATATATATATATATATATATATATTCCTCTTTCTTTTCCATCCCAGTTGATTTTTTCCTTTTGAACAGTTTCTACTTATAAAAGATTTCTTTTTATTAAAATTTTGCTAATATGAGAAATTAACTTCTAGCTGATTTTTGTTTAGCAAAGCTTTTTGAGGCAGAATTGCAAAAATCTTACAAGCTGAATTAGCTCTAATTCAAAAAAAGTTATATTAAAAGTTTATTTTCTGGGTATGTGGGGCATAGTGGGGATTGAAACAAAGGCCTTTGCACTGAGTTATGCTCCCAACCTTTTTTCATTTTAATTTTGTGACAGGATTTCTCAGTCATGAAGTTGCCCAGGTTGTGCTCAAACTTGTAATCCTCCTGCTTCAACTTCTCAGAGGGATGGGATTACAAATCTGTGCCACAGCTCCTTGTTCAAGAGGTTACTCTTAAGGCTGAAGAGATAGCTCAGTGGACTAAGTGCTTGCTTAGATAAGTGCAGGGACCAGGGTTTGATCCCTGGCACCACATACTAGGCCAAGCCTGCTCCCAGGCATGCTGAACCGGTAACTGAGTCCCAGCCTGGCTGCATACACTGTAATGCCAAAGCTGGAGAGGCTGAAAACAGAAAGATCACTATGAATTTGAGCTGCATAGTGAGACCCTACACACACCAAAAAAAAAAAAAAAAAAAAAAAAAGAAAGAAAAGTTAAAAAGAAAGAAAAAAAAAGAGAAGTTATTCTTGCCTTACTATGGGAGTCCTATAACAACTGGAATAAAAAAATTATTTAAAGATTTCAACCAAAATATTCACATGCTGATTATCTTTATAAAGCAAATTAGTAGATTTAATACAAACATAAACCCACTGAGTTACTAGCAGAGTTTTTCTTATTAGCTTTATTGCAAGAAGCCCCAGCCTACTGGAATCCACTGGACAGCAGAAAGCTGTCCAGGGAGGATTCAGCCTATCCTTTCGGGTGAAGTGAGGGGAGCAGTCCAAGAGTGAACGAGTCATGGGCAGAGAGCTGGCTTCCTCCTCAGAGTCATGCGGGCACGCACAGGCATTAGGAATAAAATTACACAAGGACGAGCCTGCTGGGGGGCTTGCTGAACTCAAATGTTCTCTAGGATAATAGCTTTAATGGGGACAGTATTTGGAATCCTAAAGGCTGGAGTGTAAGACTGTCCCATGATTAACTTTTCTTTTTAACTGGTCACTCATTTTCCAAGTACCTGAAAAATGGGGTGATAACAGGTTCTATTCTATAAAAGGATTTTGAAAATTAGAGTGCTCAATATTTGTAAATTCTCTTCTTCCCTTTCCCTAACCACCTCCTCACTTGTGTTCTTTCAAATGAAAGGAGGAAATGTTTGAAGCGTTAAGCTCCGTTCACTCTCTCCGTCTCCTTTTCCGCCTTCCTTTTCCAGGACCAAGACACAAAGCATGTGGTGCTCACTGCGAAGTGTACCATGCAGACAGGGCATTGCATTGCAGCAAACCAGCACTCTGTCTCCTGCTATGGAATTGCTCAGTTAGCCTTAGTGTTAGGCAGACTTGCACAAATAACCTCTGGAGAGGTCATCCTGATAAGAAATATCATTTATTACTAGACAGTGTTGTTGGTACATAAACTATAAATTAACTGTTTTAAGGTTAAGATTATATGAAAGTTTCCCTAATTTACATTATCTTTAGTATGTTTTCTTGAATGAGAGAATGTGCAGTTGTGGCTATTCTGCAAGCATCTGGGCACTATTTGAAACCTTTATGCATTCCTTTAATAGTCTATTACTCGTGTGTACAGAGTGGCTGGGAAGATGCAAATTTATTTAGACTTTTACTTTGCCCACACAATATGGGAGCCAGGTTTACAGGAATGTGTACCCACTCGAACACATTCTACCATATGCAGGGCGGGATAGATGATGAGAATGAGAACCATGAAGGTGCCAGGTGTGGTGGAGCACACCTACAATCCCAGCGTTCCACAGGAGGATTGCTGCAAATTTGAGGCCAGCTGGGGCTACACAGTCAGTTCAAGGTCAGTCTGAACAACTTAGCCAGTTCCTGTCTCAAAAAAAAAAAAAAAAAAAAAAAAAAAGAAAGAAACAAGAAAAACAAAAAACCCAGAAAAAAAGAAGCAACAAGCAGGAAAGTCATCAAATTTTGGCCACAGCAGCTGACCCAAGGGCACTAGAATGCATTCATTAGCTTAAATCTACTGGTTCACAAGTGAGATTATTTATGAAGGACCTAAGGGCAAAGTCGTCCTCTACATTTCATTCTTTTTTAGTCATGGTAAACATAGCAAACGGGATTGAAATCAAAATTTTCATGAGGCAAAGACAGGGAAGGAGGTAAAAGCAAAGACCTAGTGTTTGTAAGCAGACATGGTCTGAAGAAGCGTTGAGAAATGTTGAGCTGGAGGAAGAGCTTGAGTCCAGGGCCCGACACCTGTGTGGAGTGACCCAGAGAGCATATGGAGAGTGCGTAACCCCATGTGTTGTATGAGTAATCGCCAGTGATAACTCTTCAATATCATCTGAAGCCAGAAACCAAAGAATACAATGAGCATCCTCGAAGAAATCCTGAAATGTCAACTTCCTTTTACATAGTATTTGGTAATGGTAGTTTATTTTTCCACTATGATTGAAATTCTGTAATCTCTTTCTGGAATGCCTTCTATGTCTTAATTACTCTGGCAAATTCCCCTCATCCTCTAGGAATCCCCTAGTCATCCATGATATTCCTCCCACCCCGCTTCTCCTTGGTGCTTGCTCCCAGCTGGCTCAAGTCTCTGCCTTGCAGAGATTCGCAGGCTAGATCTTCCTTGGTGAGCCCATCTTCTCTCTAGACTGTGAGCTCTTCTTGGGGAGAGACTTGCTTTTCATCTCTTCTGTGCCTTCAACATTGTGAAGCCCCATATTGTTGGGGCTTAATAATGAATGAATGCACCCATGGGTGACTGCGAGCGGGTCCATTGAGGTTCCTGAGCCTTTTTCTATGGGTCATAGGAAACACACAGCTTACCTCCTAAAGAGAATCACTTTTCTCAATTCTTGGGGGATCACTTAGCAATCCGGGAATAAAAATTCAATAATTGCTTCCCCAAAGACCTGGAGTATTTAAGTGGCACAACAGGGAAATTGAGATCCAGGAGGTGAAGGTAATTGTTCACCTGGAAACAGAGATTGCTGCATAAAAAGGAGAACTCAGTAATGACAGTAATGGCACCGATCCTAAAGGTGATGAAGGTAAGCAGCATACTCCTCCGTGTGCAACACAATGAGTCTATAAGGTCTCTAGAGAGCCACAGGTATGCAGTGCATCCTCCCTGCCCCTTTGTGATTGCCTGGGAACACATTTGTCATCACTTTAGGAACTCAGGTGCTTAACTTTTTATTTATATCATTTTATACTCTGAATTCCAAGTTTAAAATGATCTCTCTTTAGTTTATCTAAATATGCACTTCATTTAGCCTCAGAGCTCTGGGGGCACACTGGTATTTTATGTAGTTTTCTGTCATCTTCCTCCCGTTTTTTCTGTTATGCTTGGCTCTGTCTGGTAATGCATTATATGAAGTGGCCTGGCTTCGGAAACCCTCAACTTCACCTTTGGTTTTCCTTCTCAAATCATACCTTTCAACCCTCAGCACCCTTTAGCTTATGATTGGCATTCTTACAGTGCTTTATAAATCCTGGTGTGTACAGTTGATGTAGTAATAAAAATAAAGGACTAGAAAAAGGGAGAGAAAGTGAAAGAGAAGAGTTTTTTGCTCCACCATTAATCTTTTTCTATTTAAAGGAACTGGTGAGTAAATTTAGTGAGTAGGTCTGTTTAGGCACCCCAGTTTCACTGAATTTTTATTATTTTGCAGACCTGATTTGGAAACAGTTATGTGACATTTGCAGCACAGTGTCACCTCTGTGTCTTTTTTTCCTGTATTGTTCTGTACTTCCATTTAGGGGACAACAAAAGCTAAAAAATGTGGCACAAACACTGATTGCTCTGGAAATGGAGATTTAACATGTGAACAAACTCAGAAATCATAAATATAAAAACTAAATGTTCCTTTTCCCACTTCTGATTAAGCATATTTTGTATTACCTGTGCTATGTGAGTGTGGTAACATACCTTAACTTTAAGGAAAAATCTTTTATTGTTTGGGTCTTCAGTTGTCATAATGTTCACAGTACTTCAGATCACAAAATCCAAACAGCTCTTTTTTTTTTTTACTTTAAAATTTAAAAGATTATAATATGAAACTTTGTACTGTCTTTTGTTAATAGTGCTTGCCTTTAAAAAAGTCCATTGCTATAGCTTTTTGTTTCCAAGAGAATGTGCATCAGTATCTGTGTAAATATTTGCTTATTCCCTGACTCTATGTTTTCTTCTGTGACCATGTTCTCTGTTTTGGCCACATCATTTTCCATTCCACTTCATCAGTATAATCAGAATAACAGTAATGCATGCGCTGATGTTGAAAGGGTTCATAAGGATTAGCATAAAAATATTATATCTTATTATAAAATTGATATTATACCTCTTATTTAAAAACAAATTATTATTTTATGCACTACATTATTATGCACTTTTTTCTTCAGTGCTTCAATCTTAAAATAATATCTTTTTTCGTTTCAAGCTATCTGAATTCTTTTGGATGGATTTTTTGGATTTGGATTACAATAACTTACTTATCCAGGCACAGTTGCACACACCTGTAATCCTAGCACTGGAGAGGCTGAGGCTGGAGGATCACCCAGAGTTTGAGGCCAGCTTTGGCTACACAGTGAGTTTGAGGTCAGCCTGAACCACATAGTAAAGACCCCATAGCAAAGAAAACAAACAACAAACAACAAAACCAAGCAAACAACCCAACATGTAATTTATTTAATTTTTCAGATGTACTCTTGTTACTCTGGTTCCATGTAAAATAGTAATACATGAAAGCAATAATAAAATTAAAGATATTTCTCCTTCCTTTTTCTTCCTGTTCTACCAGGCTCTTACAACTATGATCTAAGTGAAAAAGTAGCTACTCATTATTTTAAATAGTAGAATTGTGTACTGTTCCTGCAGCAATACCTAGTATGCTAGAAACCACCTCGAATATAAAAGATATTAGGCACGAAATTGAGAATTCAATGTTTTTATTTTTAATCTATTGCTTTCTGAAGAAAATGATACCCTGAATCTCTTTCTGGTGGCCTGGAAATAATGTTAAGTGTGACATGACAGAAATATAGAGCAACAGGCACTTCTATTAAACATATTTCAATAATTTTTAACTTCATTTTAGGCATTAATGTTTATGAATCTCACTGTGGCTTGTGAGAATTAATTAAACCTTGTCTTAGTGAGACACCCAAGTTCTACCTCCACAATATAGCATAAAAGGATACCAAACTTGCTTAAATTCTTGGACAATTTACATTATAAAAGAAGTACAAATTTCTACCAGGATCTCCACTGGACTCTAGCCTCAATTATAAGAAACTCTGATTCAGTATTTGAGATTTAAGTTGTCATAATGCCATAAAAAATTAATTTTTTTCAATGACACTTAAGAAAAAAAAACATACTGCTGGTAATCTAATTCTTTATTAGAAAAAAAATTAAAGTAAAATGAATGCCCAGGTTCATGGTAATAATTGAAAATAATTGAAAGAAAAATAATTGAAAAGAGCAGTTAAAAACCTAATACGAAAGAGGATCTGAAATTTTTGGCTGCATGTGCCTTTGAAAATCTAAGGAGGGTTTTGCATGCTTTCTCTGAAAACGGTATACATATAAGAACAGACATAATTTCAGAGGATTCTTAGATGGTTCTAAATCCCACTCTCAAAGCTGTTTACAGATACCCTAGTAGTTTATCTCAGAGGTTAAAATCCTGATGGTAAGAGAAAGTAGACCAAGGATTACTCAGGCTCCAGGGTTCATTTATGAGTGTTTTGCTTTGAAGGGGCCTGGAGCCTTTAGATGGCTTGGTTCAGGAATTTACAATATGTGAAGTGGTGAGAGTGAGGACAGTTGACGGGGGATGGGGTGAGGAAGGAGGGCGCTTTGGAGTCCAGTGACTGGCAGTGTTTCCCATGGGACCCTTCAGGCATGGGGAGGATCTGGAATAATGGCTATGAGAAGGGTCTTCTAGGCAATTCACACTGCAGGGCTGGGGGCCCTATTTGCCATGATGTTCTCCATATATAGCAGGGTGTAAGGTGGCAGTCACTAGGTGCTCAGTGAGCACTTGCAGTGTTTTGTGTCTTGTTTCTAGGGAAGAGCTTGAGGCAGAAAAAAAAGCCACAAACAGGGTACAATGTCTACACGTGCCTTCTGATTCTAAGTAAGGGGCTGGGCATTGGTGGACAGTTTAGATGTCTCCTGTGAGCAGCTGGGAAGGTGGGCAGTGTTTTCATGAGAGCGATGTAAGGCCTAAGGCTGAAAAACAGAATCTTGATTTTATTGCTAAAGAATGAAGAATAGTAGAAGAGATATATTAAAAATTCTTATCATAAAATTTAGACAGCCTTTAAGGAAAGAATTTGGTAGCAGTGTTGCCAAATTCAATAAATTAACCCCTAGACCGGAATCCCCAGTTGCAGTAGGGAACTAACTTCTCGTTGCGGCCGGCTGTTCCAGTTGTACTTTTCACTTGAGCCCAACTCCCCTGACATGGAGGGAGGCTGGGACAGTGATGCATGCTTACTTTTGATTTTTTTCCCCTTCTGCTTTTTTTGTAGCATTTTAAAGGGATGTTCTCATCAAACACTTCAAGAGCCCATTCCTTCCCTTGCCTGGTCTTGGCCTCCTCCTCCCTGGTCTTGCCTGTGCTGTGTGGGCTCTTACCCTAGAGTCACCTCAGTGGCGCAGTGAGGCAGTGGCTTGCCTTTATTCTGAGATGGAAGAACTGTTTTGACTAATAACTCATTTAATCTTGAGTCACTGTTAGGCATTGTATTTTTCCTCTCTCTATAATTTTTATATCAATACATATATTTGTTATATTCACATATAATACAAATATCAATGAGATGCTTCGTTTCTAAGGCTTGCCTTCACCCACAGCAGGGCTGTCATCTTACTTATTCATCTGTACTGACTGTTAGACACAAAACGATCACGTAGTGAAATGCCTAAAGTCTAAGTCTCCAATACGGAGAGCAGAGAATGTAGTACATTGTAATCCAGCCACACAGGCCACGTGTGTGCTTATGTGTGAATGTACGTGTAAGTGTGCATGTGCATGTGTGCACAGGGAAGAGTGGAGGAGGGACATCACATCTCCTTCCTTAGGCTTCGTGGTTCCACAAAGGGGAACGGCCTGGCATGTGTTCCCCACCACAACCACGCTCCCTCTTTTCTGAAGAGGGGATCATCTTTGCTTATTGGTGAGTTTTGGATGGAAAATGGGTGTGAAAAGCTCATCTCTCTCTCCTTTGTCTTTAGGCTTTATCTGCCCACCAGCAACACTCTTCATTCTGTCCACCTGGCTATCAGCTGGACAAGGAGGGGGCGGGTACTGCAACCGCAGGTCAGGCTGCATCCATCAGAAGGGTGATGCATTTGATCTCTGGCCTGCTGTGCTTTTCTGCCTGTTTCAATTGTAGAAAATGGAGAGAGGAACAACAAAATATTTTTGCTTTCTCATACATACAAAATAGGCTCATTTGTAGTCATTACAAATTTGGATGACATTACTCAGCCTCCGGCTTTGGAGAAGCTGGGAGAAAACCCATTTAGTGTAGACTATGTTGGAGAGTTTGAAATTTTGATTTTACATGCTGAATTTATAATGTAGACTCTACACTATTTTTCTTTTTCTTGTCTTTCCATTGTAAACATATGAAAATTCATATTTCATTTTAAAAGAGGGTCTTTTAAGTAGCAATCTAATATGGCCAGACATGGGCAGATCCATCAATTTCTTAAATTCTTCTATGCCCTTGTTTATTTATGATAAAAGAATGAAAGTACTTCGTAGAGTTGTTGAAGAGATTAAATAAGTGAGAAACTGTTTATGAGAAATAATTCAGTACTTGACCTACCATGAACATTTAATAAATGTTTTATAAATTTCTGCAGTGTTCAAAGTATTGTGTCATAGGTAGCACTCTATAAAGCAGCAAACTTAGTAACACAGTATTTTGATGTTCAAACTACAATAATCAAAAGGTGAGGAAATGAAATCAGCTTGGCTCTGTGACCTTGTCTTTTCACTTACATCCAATCTCTAAACTTCTCTTTTATTGCTGGCATAATTAAGGCATTTTGATCTTGCTAAAAATCTAGATCTTAATGTTGGTGTGTGATGAAATTTCCTCTTAAAAATGTCACTATTAAAGCCAGGTGTGATGTTGCATGTCTGTAATTTCAGCTTTCCTGAAGTTGAGGCAGGAGGGTTGTGGAGAGTTTGAGGCCAGCCTGGACTATGTAGGGAAAAGTGTATCAACAAACAAACAAACAAACAAACAAACAATAACATCAATCTAAACTGTATATCACTGAATCTATGATGTATATCTTTCACAGTTTTACATATTTGACCTCGGGATTTGTCTTACCATAAGTGGTATCTTAGCATTGTGAAAATAAATGAATCAGTGATGGTTTTCTTAATAATACTTAAAAGATGTAGTTAGCAGCACCTTACTTTTGAAATATAAAACACTGATTTATAATTAACACTTAGATTTAAGCCTAGTTTTCTGTTAAATAAATGTAATATAAATAAGTCTTAATCTTAAATGAGTGTTTCATGAGCCAAATATAACCTAACATAATCATTTTTAATACACAAAACTACACTATGCATTTTTTATTCAGTGGGAATTCCAGTCTGGGATTTAATGTATCTGGGCATGATGGGTGAATTTGGCTATGTATATGACATGCTAGTAGTATCTATAATGGATTCCTACAGAAGGAAGAATGATTTGTTTTGTGCCTGTAGCAGGAGAGAGGTATCAGTTAGGTTCACTAACTGATAGACACTGAGACCAAGTGGGGAGAGCATTTCATATGGAGTTGGACGGGTGGGAGATGAAAGGCAGCAGAACTGGGTAGCACAGAGAAACCCTGCAGATCAGATCTGCTCAAGGACCTTGGGAACAGAAAGCCAGCGGCTGGGAGCTCCAGGCTCTCTCTGTTCCACCCAAAGAACTGGTCTGGACAGCCAGTGAACAAGTAAATGCAATTTTTATTTAAAATAAAGGCAGAAAAGCAAAGAGTGACGAAAAGCGAGGAGCAAGATGAGACACGTCCTGCATGCCGGACAGGCCACCGCATAAACAGGAAGGCAGCAGAACACACTGACTTTGAAGTCACAGGCTGCTATCTGTTACATCCTCTCAGCTGTGGTCTGCTGGAAGTTAGTGGCTCTGCAGGCCGTACATCCCAGCTATGGTTGATAAGTTACATCCTGTTGTTTAACCATGCTGTTATCCCCTTATCTCTGCCTCAAACCAGACAAGGCTCTGAAGCTAAGATTATCCATGACATTGCATCCTGACTCGGCATAAATGCAAAAATCTTGATGTTCCCACGCTGGTCGAGCTGAGGGGCTGCCCAGGCACAGTGGCCCACAATGGCACAGGGTCTATTTTAGTGGTTCTCATACAAGGATACAGGTCTGAATCTTGTAGGGAGATGTGGGCAGACAATTGGGCGAGGGCCTGAGATCTTACCCTGTTTGCAAGATAACGAGTTAGCCTTGCATAGTTTCATGGATGCTAGTTGATGGTATGAGATTCCTAGGTCAGAGACAAAGGACTTTATTACTTATTCCACAATAGCCAGCGTATTTGCTTTGATTCTTGGCACCACTTCTCACAGGATGATGCACAAACTAGACTAGATAAGGCCCCAACATGCAGTAGACACACTGTTGGTGAACCCAGAACCCAGGAAATCAGAATCCTTTATACAGGGCAGAAAGCCTTCCTGCCTTTCACCCCACGGAATAGTAAAAAGCAGTGAGAAGATCAGCTGTTTGCTTCAGAGACTGTATTTTTCAAGACTGTTGCCCATACAAATATGGGCAACGTATGCCATTACAAATACTTTAAAAGTGATACTCCAGAATAGAAGTATCCAGTGCTTCTGCTTATTAGAGTTGCAGAAATGTGAAAGATCTATGGAAATTGTCTTTCAGTAAAATTCTTGAACAGAAGCTGAAGGAGATATTGTCATTAGCGACTTTGCAACACAAGAAGTACTGCAGACACAACACTGTGTTAGTTCTAAAACTAATGATGATTGACATATTGCAGCCAGAGGGGCTTTCTTCTCACTTCTTATAACACTGAAGGACTTCAATTCAGGCAAAATTGTAGGAGAGGCAATAATATATATGAACACCTCCAGTGTTTGAAAAGCATGGAAAAACAGCATGATTGGTGTGAACACCAGTATTTTCACCGACTTCTCTTTGTGTTTGACTGTGGGAAGTTGGGCCACAACCTGAAAATGATAAGATTGATAGTGAAAACTTTAGAGAAAGCTTTACAGAACCTGTATTATATAATTGATAGTGATGCAAATTTTGCACAGGACTCATTTATGCCACTTGTGGATGTGAAGAAGGAAATTAGAAGTGAGACTATGAATATTACCCTACTGACACTCAAATACCAAGAAATCCTACATCAGGACCCTCGAGTCACAGCAGAGGCACTTGCTCAGCCTTGCTCACCAGCTCTCTGATCTATGAAATCACTGCTTAGTAATTCTGTCCAACCTCATTATATTTGGCAATGTATTTATTTTTGACTTTCCTCCTTAACTTTCTTTCCTCCTGAATACCTAACTCACCAGCTCCCTTATCATTTACAGAATCCGCATGACCTAATCACTTCCCCAAAGGCCTTTCTTCCTAGGACTGTCACTTTCATGGTTATGATTTCAGCAGATAAATTTGGAGGCTAGAGAGAGAACATTGGGATCACGGCACTTTACAGAACAATTTTGAAAAACACGGCAAAGCATGAAGTCCCTTGGAAATTCACAGTGTACATTGTTATAATAAAAGCTAAGAGAAATTATGTATTAAAGAAATCTGCTTGAATGAATATAATCTAGAATCGTCAATGTTTTTAAAACTATTGAGCCTCATTTCTCCATAGCCTAACAAGCTACTCATCACACGGTACCCTGTGATAAGCTTCGTTTTTTTTCTATTGTACAGAACAACTCTTGAATTATTTACCTTGGCTGTGTTTATTTCATATCTCTCTGCAGCAGAACTATAAACTTGCTCAGAACAGGAACTCTGTCCCAAGCTTCTTATACACATCACAGAAGCTAATTCAGTGTTGTTTTATATGGTTGAAGTTTGATGTGTATATTTTGCTTGTTTTAAGCAAAGTGACCAGAGTAAAACTGTTGGCATAGGTATTTCGCAGTCGCCCATATGTTCTTGCTGCTCAGCATGCCTCAAGGATGGCATTCAAATTGACTGGATGCCGCATTTGTGTGGTAGGACAGATGAGGACACTAAGACAAAACACAGTCCTTGAGATAAAGGAGCCTGGGGACTTGTGAAACTACTTTAAAATTTTTCTGAAGAGAATAAAAAATAGATAAGACATCAGGAATGATACAGAACTTCAAAAAACAAGATGATAGGAATTCAGCAATGGTTGCTGTTATATTACACATTGTTGTCTTCAAAGTAGTTGCTCAGATTACCATGTATGAGCATGTAAAATTGGTCAAAATAAAATTGTAGGCAGTGGGCTCAGGTTGCAGCAGAAGAGAATGAAGTACTAACAAAAAGATTACAACAGAAAGCATTGACTTCAGTGTATCCAGGAGAGTTTCTGTCTGAACCAGATGTACAGTATTTGTGATGCAGTCGAAGCAGTACAGTGAGATGTTTTTCCTGGGTTAGACTGCCTGAATTCGGGATTTAGCTTGACCACTAATGAGCTGTGTGAGCTCCAGTCAATCTCTTAATCCCTTTTATCTAGAAAATGTAATTTTAAAAATGCTAATCGTGTAGAGCTATTGTGAACACTAAATAAGACATTTGGGAGAGTTCAACACAACTCCTGTACTACAGGCAGAAATCAATACATGTCATCCATTAGTTTTGCCTCGGTGGATTAGAAAAATACAGAAAGGGCTTTAAACTTTTGAATAACAATGTGGTATAAATCTTTTTACCTTGATATTTTCAGATGTCTCACAATTTCTGTACCCTGGATATATCTTGCATGGTAGACTAATCACTGAGTTTTGTAAAGTCAATTAAAATTGTGTGGTAATGAATGTCTTTATTTGTGGGCAAAAACCATAACCTGCACCTATTTAACTTGCCGAGCTCGCACCGACTTGCTAGTAGTTAACTGCTCGGTAAATTCTTATTGATATTACAGTAAAATATTGTTGTAAATCAAATATATTAATTAAAAATAAGCAAAGTCTTTTAAGTGTGATTTTATTATTATTATTATTATTATTATTATTATTATTATTATTTTTTTTTTTTAATGTATTTGGTTGTCACAGGCTCTCACTATGCAGCTCAGACTCATGGTGATCCTCCTGCTTTCAGCCTCTCCAGTGCTGACCTACAGGTAAGCATCACTGTGCCTGGACTCTGGCTGGCTCAGCACACCCTGAGGGTGGGGCTTGCACAGTATTTGGTGCTGAGAATCAAACTGCTGTCCCTGTGCTGGCCTAAGCAGGCGCTTTAGTCCACTGAGCTTTGTTGCCGGCCCCTAAGTGTGATTTTAAATTAAGAGGGAAAGTCTGGCCAAATAGCTCAACAGATTAAAGAGCCTGCAAGCAGGCACAGGGGCCAGGGATTCCATCCAAGGGCCTGCCCTGTGGGCCCCGCCCCCGGGGAGCACTGAGAAGGCAACTGAAACTGGGTATGGTGGCGCGTGCCTGTAATCCCAGCTCTTGAGAGGCTATAAACAGGCGGATCATTAGGAGTCTGATCTAGTAGTGAGACCCTGAACACCCTGTACACCCTTCCATAAAATACAAATAAATACATAAATAAATAAAGAGGGAAATTGTCTTTTTAAGTATGAAAGGTCTATAAACTGATGGGCTATCAGGTCTGCTGCTTTGTATATTTTCTTATAACAGATGCATACTTTGCTAGTGCTTTCATTATTTTAGATATTGACTATTTCAGGATAGGGACTACTGTCATGTGTTGCCTGTCTTTCCCAATCTCAGGTATTCATTGCTTTTTTTCTTTGGCTGGCTCAGCCCAGCTGGAGGGATGGGCTGGTGTGGCATGTGGTGCTGGGGATCAAACCACAGTCTCCTGCATCTACCTAAGCTTGCCTAAGCAGGCAATTTAGACCACTGAGCTATCTCACTGGCCCTTTATTTCTTTTCTTTTTATTTTTGTGGTACCGGAGATTGAACTCCAGACCTGTTGCTAGCCAGGGAAGTGCTTATTCTACTGAGCTACCTCCCAAGCCCCCTTTATGGTTTTTCTAAACTGTGGATTTTCTCTCTTTTTTATTTTGTCTTCCTAAAATTCATTAATTCCTCCAACAGCATTAATGATTTTTTTTTTTCTGTATTTTAGGGAAAGGTCTACAGTGTTTAGCATCTCACCACTAGATCAGACTCCTAGTGATCTGCCTGTTTACAGCCTCCCAAGAGCTGGGATTACAGGTATGCACCACCACGCCCAGTCTCAATTGCCATGTCAGTGTGTGCCCTGGGAGCAGGGCCGGCACAGCAGGCCTGGGGATCAAACCCAAGCTCCTGCGCCTGCTTGCAGGTGCTTTAATCCGCTAGCTATTTGGCTGGCCCAATGATTCTTTTAAATTTATTTAGAACTGTGAGATTTAGAACTAAACTTTTAAGGTAATTAATTATATAGCTGGAAATATAGATGACAGTGACAGGGGTCCTGAAGCATCTCAGCTGTCTTTCATTATTTCTGTTGGCTATTTAGGTTTTCCTCAGTGCAGCACCAGCACGGATTATTCTCTTGCCTGCTTCCTGTGTTCTCTCATAAGCCGTGAGGTCTACATTGAACCTCGCTGGAGCGCTGCTCCTCTGAACAGTATTATTCATCTTAGAGAAGAAAAGTACAACAAGGTGGAAGTAACTTGATAAACCTCCTGAATCCTTCCTATGTTTTTGTAGCCTGTGACGTGTGGTCAAGCCTCATGGTCATATGAAGCAAGTTCTAACACCATTCTGCTGAGGAAATACAAGACTGAGGACGTCAGGGAACACAGAAAGTAGCATAGCTGGTTGCTAGGAGTGGTATGAGGTACGATCGAAAAACAGTGAATGCATCAATTTAAAAAATATTACTGTTAAAATCATGTTGCCATTAATGTCCCTCAAAACATTGAGCTTTACTTCACACACTTATTCCTTTGTCTAGACACCCTTTAGGCTGTCCTAAAAGTCCTGTTTCATGAATACTTTGGGTTATGCTATTGTGGTTGCCTCAGTATCCTGAACTGATTCAAAACATTTACCTTTTGGGGTAATTTTGATTTTGGGGAAGAGTCAGAACCCTCCGGTGCCAGACTCAGTGCATACGGGGTATGAGGACACATGATAACGCTTTTATGAGTCTGCCTTTTCACTGGCTGGCACTGGCAGCTACATTTACTGTGTTTTGATAACACCTTGTAAAGATGCTCAGAGCAGATCTCCAGAACTGCATCGGAAGGTGTCAAGGACAACGCAATATGCACGTTGTGGTTAGCGGGGGCTCTTTATATTGAGGTGGTTAATGGCAGTATGTCTTTTTCTGTAATGATTTAAAAAATGTAATAATACTCTGACCACCCCTTTTAATTAGTTGAGCAGGGAGTGACACTTGCAGGTCAGTTTAATAGGAATTTATAGGCTTGTTTGCTTTTGGTATTGGGGGTTGAACCCACAGTCTTGCGCAGGCTAAACAATCAGTATTACTAAACTACTGCCCCAGTCTAAGAGCTTGTAGTTTTCACTTCTGCCCCAGGCCACAGCTTACCAGCAGCTTTTGGCACAGTAGTACTGTATTATTTTTTGTAGCTTGATTCTAAATGAGTAGGCCGAAGAAAGCCATTTGGCCCCGTGCTGTCAGGACATTGCAGCACCTCCCACTTTTTTATCCATATTCCAACTCTCTTGGTTTTTTTTTTTTTTTTTTTTTTTTTTTTTTTTT
>NW_004524763.1:2910863-2913108 GCF_000260255.1 Octodon degus | reverse complement strand
TTTTTTTAGTACTGGGGGTTGAACTCAGGACCTTGTGCTTGCCAGACAGGCACTTATGCCACTGAGCTATCTCCCCAGCCCCTCTTGGTGTGTTTTAATCTTGAAACAAACTGTTTCACTGCAACCTTCAAAATTTGTAGTTTGACCACAAATTTCAGGTTAGCTTTCCAGCTTTCAGATTCATTCAACAACTACCAAAAACTCATTCATATTAGCAGCTCTAAAATGAAAAAAAAAAAAAAATGAGAAGGCAACATTCTGTGTACTTTTTTTTTTTTTTTTTTTTTTTTGCCAGAATATGAAGTTTAAATAGGTGGGAGATCGTGATTACCTTCAGATCCCCATGTGACAATTTAATGTTTTATTAGTGACTCATGTGGCGCTTGTTATTCATCAATAAAGCAACCAGAACATAATGAAAAGGAAGAAGAATCCATGATTTTTTATATGTCTTCTATAGCATTTTAAAATATGCATTTATCATTAGCAGAAATGTGTGTTTTGTTCAGTAGTTCTTTCCCACAGATATTCTAAACCTAAGCTTGACTATGTTAAGCATTCCGAGAATGTTATCTCACCCAGAAAACTCACAAATGACAACTGAGAACAAGAAGGCACAGACTGTTGCTTTAGGACCTTCCAAAATGAAGTCAGAAGATTCCACATAAATCCTGCTTTAAGATATTTCCTGGCATCACTGGCTTTTAGGAAGATAGGAAAATCTCCAACAGCTCAGTGCTTACATGAAAAAGATACACAGAACATGATCTGTGAGAGCAGACTGCAGCAGTGAAGAGGAAACTCTGCAAAAAGGCAGAGCTGCCCTGGCTATCAGACCATTACCAGAACTAAGATAAGGAGAGGAAGATTAGCCTGGGACTTGGAAAGCTGGAGTGATCTCAAGTCAGTAGTACTGTGTCTTAGAAGACATGCATTTCATTCTTTTCTGGATGATAGTATATCAATTTAGGCCCTATATTTCTCATGCTATTGGTAACTAATTTATTAAGACAGATAAGAAGTAGCAGAGTCCTCACCCTTTGAGTTGAGGCCTGCATCAGTTCATGCAAATAATACAAGTTAATTACAAATGAAGGAAGCCTTTGCACAAGGACTGAAACTAGCTTGAAATGATCTTGATATTTCTAATACTGGATTAAAGTGATTCAGGATTTATGATCCTTAACTCTAGTGCTAAAAGCGATATACATTTCATGTCAAGAAGATAATGGAAGTCTATATTTAATTATGACACTCAATTATAAAAAGAGCACATTCAAGAGAATATTATAAGAGAAACAACACAGTTGAAGAGGTCCATCCAGGATCCAGAATATGCAAATACCAGAAACAGACTTTATTTATGTTATTTTATTTTTGTATTTTAGGGAAGGGTCTACAGGGTATTTAGGGTCTCTCTACTAGATCGGACTCCTAGTGATCTGTCTCTCAAGAGCTGGGATTACAGGTGTGCGCCACCTCGCCCAGTCTCCAATGCTGTCTCAGGGAGCCCCAGGGGCAGGGCCAGCACAGCAGGCCTGGGGACAGAAACAGACTTTAAAGAGATGCAATTAGAGACCATACTCATAAGTGAAATAAATCAGATCCTCATGTGTTATCATCATATTGTCTCACTAGTGTAAGACTATGAAAGAAAAAATAAAATCTGAAAGGTACAGTAGATACTGTGAAAGGAAAGAATCTGTTCAAAGAGAAGGAACAACTGGGATTAGGAAAAGGACAAAAGAAAGAAGAGAAAAAAAAATATATATATATATATAATATCTTGGATAATTGTACTGCTGATTTCTGCTAGTCTATTGAAAGTAGCAGTTAGTGTTTAACTTTCTTTCTCATTTTTAATTTTTTCATAACTACTTTTGACCAAATGTGCACTCTTATATCTAGTAATTTGAACAACTAATTTGAAGACAACGATATGCAATGTAACAACCATTGTCGAATTATTATTATCTTGTTTAGTGAAAATCTGTACACTTTATCATGCTTTTTTTTTTGACTATTTAAGAAAAAGACTTTAAAGTAGCTGTGCAATGTTACGTTCAAGATATTTCAACAGAGAACTAAGTGGAAATCCTAGGATAGAGCAAAGAAAGAGTACCTGAAACTGAGTACTTAGTTGTGAGTTTATCCTCAGATTTGACCTGACAGAAGAGAAGATCAATGAACCAGAAAGTCATTTAAAGAATGTAGTTTTTAAAATAATTTTTATTCATTTTAAGAA
>NW_004524763.1:2907954-2910728 GCF_000260255.1 Octodon degus | reverse complement strand
TATATATATGAATGCAAAATTTCGGGATAGTGCAAAGCTCATCAAAAATTCAGATTAGTAGGATTTCTTGGAGAGCAGAAAGTAAATAAATTCTTAGTGTATTTGAAACGATGTTATAATTTTCCTAAAAGGATTAAAGATATAAAAACCTTAAATGAGCCTTATTAAACTTAGGCAGGGTAAACAAAAGCATGAAACCCATGTAGGTACACCATAGCAAAGCTACTGGATTCCCTACAGGGGAGTGCTACCCGTTTCCAGTGGAAGGGACATACCAGGTTCACTCAAAGCCTCATCACTAAAGATGGATTAGGAAGCACAGCTCAGGGTTGACTTTTTTTCAGGGAGTGACCACAGATAAGGAAGACCTGGTGACAAATTTTTTTTTCCAAAGAAATTTCTAGAACTTCATAAAATTTTAAGGAAAAATTTTTAACCACCCACAGCTAACTTAGGTCCACTCACTCATTAATGTCCTATTCCTTGGCCCCACTCTTCTGACCAGTGGCCACAGCGAACTCTGTGGCCCAACGTATGGAAGTAAATGCTCCTTCTAAGGCACCAGAGTGTTCTGACGCCTGGTGGAAAGCAACCAACCACTGACACACGTTGTTGAGGAAATGAAAGCCTGAGATCTGGCTGCTGATCAGGACAAGTGACAACAGCAGTATCTCCTGTTTCCTTGGACAGAAAATGGAAACAGCATTGGGGTATCCATTCAGGGGCGACAAAACTGAAAGTTATTGAAAGTAAAGGAGTTTCTCACTAGAGCTAGCTTTCTAGACATTATAAGAGCCAAACCGGCTTCTGCAATAGCTGCGTATCCTTGCAGGGAGGACCGTCAGCCGCATGAACACCAGAGACTAAAGAGCAAGAGTCTGTCAGTCCTTGGTTCATCATATCAGAGTTGAAGCAATAGACCAGTGTTACTGTCCGGATGTTAAATATTCTCTAAAGTCCCATGTGGTAAAACATTTAGTCTCCAGTGCATTGCTATTTGATGGCAAAATATGGGACCTAATGTCATTGACAGTGTGCCGGTGAACAGGACAGTGGGATCCTAGACCCTTGAACCTCTCTCCCTTCCTTGCAGCCCTGAGGGGAGCTTGCTTCACCACACGATCCTGCCATGTGCTGCCTCCCCACAGGCCCAAAGGCAACTGACCATAGACTGAGATTTCCTGAACTGTGCGCCAAATTATTGCTTCACTTCCGAGTCATTGAACTCTGAGTAACATGGCTATGCTTTGTGACATGATCCCGAAAAATACTGGGAAGATCTAACAACCCTGGAGCAGCTATGCAGAGTCACTGTGCTAAGGCCAAAGCCAGGCCAGAGCCAGGGAACTCATGCATCTGGTTCAAGACTGGCACTGCCTTGGCTTGTTCCATGACTATCGTAATGAGGAAACTGGCTAGAAATAGTAATTGCACATCTCTGTTTTTAATTAGACTTTAATGAAACTCTCATCTAGTTCTTTGAAGTGTTTGTCTCCTACTGGCAGGGTTCAGAAATGCTCCTCTTTCCCTCCCTAAAAACCTACACTCACTCTGTTCTGGTTTCTCAAGAATGCCAGGCTTCTGTGTGTAACATATTAGCACAGGGATACCTGTGGATTTCTGCTTCCCCTCTCCTCTTCCTGTGACTTCAGCTTTGCCTTTTTTTCTTTGGATGATTATTTTGGTAGAAGCTAAGGGAATTATGAGGATAGAGCTTGGCCTTTCTTAGGAACTCTTCCTGGCATAGGGCTTCCGGCTCTTCCCTCTGCAACACATTGGATACTCCTGCCCATATTCCTCTGATGATGGCTTAGGGTGTGCCTGCCTCTGTATACATCCTCCTGGAAGCTGGTTATGATGAGAAACTCTTTACACATATGGGTTCAGTTGTCTTAGTTGTCATCCCCTTGTTGGGATGGAAGTCCTGGGCCCATCTATCTTCTGATATTGTAGCTTCTTGATTTTCAGAATGAGTTGGAGGAGAGCTAAGAGGTGAAACATAGGAAGAAGATCAGAAGCCCCTTCTTCTGTGACTGGGTACTTTTCTGACATGATTGCAATGATTGAGCCTCTGACTTCTGTTTGCCTTTTCCCAGGTCAGTTGTACTTGGGGCTAGGTGGATATGCAACTCTGAGGTCCAAATACTGCTTGTCCTGTTGAGATTTCCATTTGGAACATGTTTCTCCTCGCTGTAGTATTACAGTTCCAGAGAAAGCAGTCATTTGCATGTTTATGCATGCACAGAAATATATTAAGTCCAAGCTGTAAACAGGTTGCCTCCTCTATTTTGAACCCTCCAGAGAGACACTTATGGTTATAGCTTTTGTGTTAAGCCTCATTAACTCTCAGTGATTTTATGTTCCTGCTAGTGAGTCAATATTTACAGTCAGCCCACCAGAGACTCTCTGTTGATTTCGGACTTTTATTCTCCCCTGTCTCTGTCACCTAATTGTAACTGTATTTCTACCTCAGGTGCACCAGTTTTGCTCCCCCGGTTCTGCCATATGACTCTGGTGACAACATCCAGTGTCTCTCTGTATGCAGCCCACGTTAACTTTGACCATGACCATAAACATTCTGGGCAGAGTTAAGTAGCTGTCATTTTATACCCCTGTGTGGCTGAAAGAGCCGCTGCAGGAACTAATTCACTCTAGTTTTTTTATTGATGGTAGTTTCTCCGACATATTTAAGAGTCTTTCTTTCTTTCTTTCTTTCTTTCTTTCTTTCTTTCTTTCTTTCTTTCTTTCTTTCTTTCTTTCTTTCTTTCTTTCTT
>NW_004524763.1:2879685-2907854 GCF_000260255.1 Octodon degus | reverse complement strand
TCTTTCTTTCTTTCTTTCTTCTTCTTCTTCTTCTTCTTTCTTTCTTTCTTTCTTTCTTTCTTTCTTTCTTTCTTTCTTTCTTTCTTTCTTTTTTTCTTGCAGAACTGGGGCTCGAACTCAGACCCTTGCACTTGCCAGGGAAGTATTTATTCTACTGAGCCTTCTCCCTGGCCCTTTAAGAGTCTTTTGTAATGAAATTTTTATATGTAGTTATGTGGGCTATCATTAAAAGGTTGATGGAGGCTGGGGAGATGACTCAGTAGAATAAGTGTTTTCCTGGCAAGCTCAAGGGCCTGAGTTCAATCCCTGGTTCTGCCAAAATAAATAAATAAATAAATAAAAGGTTGAAGTTATTTGTATGAAACAATAAGATTTTCTTAAGGTATTAAAATGCTGTTGATTATGCTTTCCAAAACTAGATAAAGACAAAGGTTTTGTGTTTTATCAAATAATCTTTTTTGCTGTTGAGCTCTTGTTTAATTAAGATGCTGAGATTTAAGAGTTAAGATTTATATAAATTTTTACTTGTACAACTTTTCATTAATAAGGTGGTCTTTTTTTGTACTGGGACTCAAACTCATGAATAATCAGTTTTTAACTGGTTAAATAAATTATTACCTTAAATTGTAGTACACCATATGTATCTTGGAATAGATAGATAGATAGATAGATAGATAGATAGATAGATAGATAAGGTATGTTGAATGATAAAATAGTGAGAAGTTTACAGAGTTAAAAACTGAACAAAAATTCAATGTATACAATGTAACCAGTAACTGTTCTCTGGACCATAAACTCAAAATGATTAAATTTTTTGGCATCTCTGCTTTTCAAATTTGAGACAAGTCAGTCCTTACATTTAAAACTTGGTCTATATTTGTTGGCTTTGACTAAACCCATATTTTTTATTGTATAAATAAGATATACTTGTGGATTGCATAACAGATCTAGTTCTTGTTATTATCAGTTTCCTGCTGTCATAGGAGGTGTAAAGGTGTCCTTTGATTCTTGTCAGTGCAGTTAAACCATGTGACTGGTCAAAAGAATTTAAATTTTGTCTTAAGTGTAAAAATGTGGCTGAAAAAGCTGATGCAGGAATAAATTTGCTCTAGTTTTCTTTATTGATGGTTGTTTCAGGAAATCTTTTTTTTTTTTTTTTTCTTGGCGGAACCAGGGATTGAACTCAGATCCTTGTGTTTGCCAGTCAAGCGTTTATCCTACAGAGCCATTTCCCCAGCCCCTTGATGGTTGTTTCTCCGACATATTTAAGAGTCTTTTTCAAGACTCATATATGTAAGAGACTTATGCATAGGTGTGGTATGAATTATTGCTAACCTTTTGGTATATTGAATGTATTTCTGCCCCAAGTGTACAAGCCCTCTCAAACACAAAATAGGTCATTATGCAAAATTGTTCATAATAAACTTTTTTCAGGCTTATGTTTATGTGACTGTTATGTAATTGTATTAGGATAGATGTTTAGTCCTGGCAGAATCATTCTAATGATTAAAGATTGGACATTAGTAACTTACAAAATCTTTTAAATAAGTATATTTTTCCTAAGTACTTTATTTTTTTTAAAGTGACAAATTTAGATAAAATTTGTTATTTAATATTTTGTAGTTGAATAAAGGCAACCTATTGATGTTATTATATACAACAATAGGAATTCAAGGGGCTGGGGAGATAGCTCAGTAGAATAAGTGCTTCCCTGGCAAGCCCAAGAACCTGAGTTCAATCCCCGGTTCCACAAAACCAAACAAACAAACAAACAAACAAAAAAAAAAACCCAAAACAAAAAAGCAACAAATGGGAATTCATACATTTTTAGAAATAATAAAGGAATCTATTGGCTGGGAAGATAACTCAGCAGTCTAAGTGCTTGATGGACAAGCGCAAGGACCTGGGTTTAATCCCCAGCACAGCATGCTATACCAGACCCAGGCCAGCCACTGAAACTGGGTATGGTGGTGCATGCCTGTAATCCCAGAGCTGGGTAGGCTGAGACAGGAGGATTACTATGAGTCTGAGTTGCATATCAGACCCTGTACCAAGGACCAGCAGTATCACTTAGTAGATTAAGTGCTTGCTTAGGTAAGTGCAGGGGCCAGGGTTTGACCCCTGGCTCTGCATGCCACACTAGCCCCACCGTTGGGTGTGCTGAGCCAGTGATAGAGTCTGGGTGAGGTGGCACATGCCTGTAATCCCAGCTCTAGAGAGGCAGAAATCAGGAGGACCACTATGAGTCTGGGCTATGTAGTGAGACCCTGCAAAAAAAAAAAAAAAAAAAAAAAGAAAGAAAAAAAGAAAAACCTACAAAAAAGACCCTGTACCAAATGCATAAATAAATAAAAGATTTAAAAAAATTATCTACTGATTCTAGCATAATGATGTCATAGTTATTATCCTAAAATGTAATGTTTGCTCTTGATTCTAAATTTTCCTTGTAGCTTTGCAACTTTTATCTCTTAACATTCTACAGACATATGATTTCTAGAAGCCAACCACTGCACTATGCTACGATAGTAGGCCATCACTTATAGTACAGATAAAATAGGACACTGACTCCTAATACTGATGATGACCATGATTAATGGAAGAAGTAGCTTTTAGTCATACTTTATATTTCAGAGTGCCTACATCTGGATAGGATTGTTATAGTTGAGATTAAAATCTATTGCTTGCACTTGAATACTGGTGTAACAGATTTTCTGAGTGTTCAACAACTAAGGCTTGGAGATTACAGCTAGGGAAGATAACAAGAGGAAAATGTCACTCGGGCATCCAAGGGCAGCCACGTGTGCAAGACAAGACGATGACCCATCCTGACAGATCATACACCTGGTAGAGGGAAGATCTTGAGGATCTAAGGGGTTCCTCTTCAGTTACTCATAAAGTAATTCATGAGAAGCCTTAATTGACCTTGACCAAAAAATAAAAAAATAAAAAAATAAATAATATATATGAATATATATAAATAAATGAGCAATATATATACATACATATATATTCTCTATATAGAGATTTCTCTCTCTCTCTCTCTAAGATTTCTTTCTCTAGAGATTTCTCTCTCTCTCTCTCTCTCTCTCTCTCTCTCTCTCTCTCTTTCTTTCTCTCTCTCAATTTTTATTCACAGGGATCTTACTTTGCCTTAGTTTTAGTCTTACACTCCAAGCAGGAAAGGAATAGTGTAATTAGTAGTAATACAAAAACAGAGAAAGCTATAGTTTAAAAAGGGCTCCCAAACTACACCAGCCCAGGCCTTACTGACAGTCTCCAGCTACACCTAAATGCCTATAACATTTTATCTTATAGCTGAGTGTGTTTCCCAGTCACTTAGATCTTCTAAAATGTGTCCTTTAGTCACTCTTAGTATATTACTTTATATGATTGCTTAAGTACCATGAGGTAAAGATCTGGCTTCTTTTATAGGTGGGCCTATAGAATAAGAGGGGCAATATAAACATTTTAGCTCCTAAGCTTTGTTATCTTTCTGGTGTAAACTAGCTTTATGTGTTTATGTTATCAGGATCTGGTCAGTCTGTCTAAAGTATCTTCAAGTCTACAGAATTGGTCCCTGGTCCCTGTTCTGATCACTGTTGTAAAAAATGTTAATGGCCTGCTGGTCATAAAATGTAGACATCTTTATTCAGCAGTAATTTTCTTTGCCACTGTTACCATAAAGCATCACAAAGGAGTTGCAGGCCGAAAATAAGGAAGAGAGAAGAAAAAAATGATGAGCAATGAAGGCAGAAATGGACACAAACCTTCTGTAAAGAAGGCAGGGAAAAGTGGTTGAAGGAAGGGTAGGAGAACAGGAAGAGAAGAATCGAGTTACACCAGGTCCAGGCCCAAAAATGAATGTGATCATTACATGCACCTAGAATGTACCAACAAGCGTAATAACAAAGTAAGAGAACTTTAGGTTACTTTGACAAATGGGGAAGAGCTTGTGTGTGACTAAGCTCTACTTGTTGTATTTGGGAACTATCTCAAATAAATATAAGTTAATATATTAAAGGTAAAATGCTTATGCTAATTGCTACAGACTTCTACAATTTTTTAAAAATTAATTTTATTGAGAAACAAATAGCAATGAGACAGTTTCAAAACTGATTAGTAAGACAGTTTCAATAATTAATACATTGCCTATTGTTGTCTTCGTAGTTGTTATTTATGGTACAAGATGCAGATGTATTATTCTGCCCAAACACTTTTAGTGCAAATCTTTCTTTTCATTGCATTAAGAGAAAGTAGCTGTATGTGTATCCTAACTACTTTGTATATACAGATACAAAATAGTCCTTCATTTGTATCCCCTTTTTTGTTAAGTTTTTTTTTTTTTTTTGCTCTGAATGCCTTCAGGGCAGGTTTGGCTGGCGTGAGTTGTGGGAATCGAACCGCAGCAACCTGAGCCTGACTGCTTTGTTGAAGCAGCCTTTTGTTTAGTTTTGTCAGAGATGGGTATTCCATTTTTTGGAGCTACTGTCATCAACATTCTGTTATCATATTTTGGGTTGTTAGAGTCTCCTTCAAGAAGTGATTTCTAGGTTCTTTCTGTCCTGAACAAAGAATTAATCAATACATGCACCAAAGCTAATGTAGTTTTACATTCGTTAAAGGTATGAAAAGAAAAGCAAAATTCTGTGTAATGAAAGCTTGAGCCAGCTAAAGATAAGAAAAGAAATACATCCTGCAACCATGGAGTGGGCCACTGAAGGAGTTAACAGTGGCTGGCGCTCAGGTTGATGGGAGCCAGTGTGTCTCTCGCTGCTCCTCGCTCCTGGGGCTACTGTCCTGTCAAGAGCCTCTTTAAATTCTTGCAAGAAGAACTGAAGACAGGACTCTGATCAGTTCCAAGTGCAGGGTTTGGGGAAATGCTCTGTACGTGTGTCCTGAAACTGTGAGATCACGAGTCATAGCCGCTCTCCCAGCCAGCCTGCCGTGTCCTGATTGCCTCAATTCTACTTTAATTTTTGCCTCCCTTCTTGTGCAGCGTGGTTATACATGAGCTATAAAATGAAGTTCACATGCCGATGACTTGCTAATGTTCTCGTCTCCTTTTCCCACTGTGTATTTTTTAGTTTTCCTTTCTGTTGGTTTATTCTGTTACCTCTTCTCATTCTATCACCCTTGGATTATAATATAATTTTTTTATCATCTCAATAAATTATTTAAACTATATGTACTTTTAGTTTTCTCTAAAATAAGAGAAAGCATAGATCAGTATAACGGAATCCTGGTATTTTTGAAAAAGTGATACAGTTGATAAACTCCTGTTAAAATTTATGAAGGTGAGAAATATAGAGAAATATTTGCTATAGGAAATTCCTCAGGGTACCAAGTCTTCATGCCAGTTAATTTACACAATGGATAAAATTAACTAGTTCCTAAAAAAAATTACAACATTATAACTGATGCAGAGAAGAAATAGACATGTGGAATATTCTTGAATTATGATATTGGTAGTGAATTTCATAAAACATGGAGAAAAATAATAATTTTGTCCTATTTTCTAAGAATAAAGTAGTAAGAAGAACAAGCCTTCCTTTATTAGGTCAGCATAATTTTCATAATAAAAATTTTAAAAATACTTAAAATTATAAATCATACATTTGAATATGATTTTAAATGTGCTAAAAGTTCAGTAAGGAAATTAAATCTAGCAACATATAAAAATGTAAAATATTGACAATTTGATTTGCTCAAGAAATATAAGACAGTTTTAATATTAAAAGATCAATTGATAGAGTCCACATTGATAGTATAAGAAAAAATGATGTGATCATCTCAATAGGTGCAGAACACACATTGGATGGAATTTAATGATGATAACAATGGTAAAAATACTTACCTAATGAACAATATAATGAAACTTGCTCAATTCCTTTACACAAGGAATTCTAAAATTATTGGTTCAAATAAAAACTATAGCAAATATCAAATCCCAAGGCAAATGTTAAAAGTTTATACTCTGAGACAGAGAAAAATGCAAAGGTAATAGTTATCATTACTTTGGGTTACAATTTTATTATAAACTTAGCTAATGCAATAAATGAAGAGAATATATCATAATTGGAAAGGAAAGATAGCATATTCATAGCATAATTTTGTGCTTTGAAAATATAAAAGAGTCAGTAATTATTATAGTTAATAAATTATTACCAAACTGTTGCATAAATTTTGTAAAAAATAAATGACATGTAGCAGTGATAGAAAAATGAAATGTGAGTCTATATTTATGTGAGTATTAAAACAACAACAAATACCCAGAAATAAATGTGACACAGTTGTACATATCAGAAAGAAAAAAGTGCTCTGAAAGACCTCAATGGGAGGTGCTTCAAAAAGGCAGGAATTTAAGACCTTACCACCCTTCAACGTTGGTCTTCACACAGGTTCTCTTTGCTTTCTCACCCTGAGCGTACTTTTACCTTGATAAACTTTGTTGCTGGTTCCTTGCCCTTGTGCTCTGTGTCCCATTCTTTGTTAGCTGCCTTAAAGAACATAGAAACCCGTCCTCAGATCAAATGGCCCATGGTACCACGTCCACTAGGACCTCATGTTTGCAAGTGGGACCAGGTAGGAGTAAAGTATCATATGCTTCTCTATGTGGCTGTCTAGTTCGCTAAAAGCAATTTATCTTAAAAATGTCTTCCTTTTAGCACTATTCTGTGACTGCTTCTTTATCATCGATCAAGGAAGCACATGTGCGATTTGCTCCTGGGCTAGCTCTGGTGCTTGGGTCAGTTTATCCACTCTCCTCCAACTGCCGCATATTGTGATTATTAGAGTTTTGAAAGAAGCTTAACAATAATTTATTATATTTTCTTCTTCATTAGGAAAGCTAATTATTCTGCCCTCAGCTTCTTGGATTGCTGTGTATAATCATCTTGTTAGCTTATACATAAAAACAGTCTGAATTTTCATTAAAATTGCACTCAACCTAGGAGATCATATTGGAGAGAACAGATGTCATCAAAAGATTCTTTCAGTTAAAAAAATGTATTTATCCATCTATTTAGTGTCTTTAAATTTTTCTTTTAAACAATTTTTTTCTGATGTGCTGAGTCATGTCAACTGTCTTTTCTCATAATTCATGCTGATATCTATCTATCTATCTATCTATCTATCTATCTATCTATCATCGATCTATATCTCAGGCCATATGCATGAACGTTCAGAGGAAGAACAGTCAGTTAAGCATTAGCACTGCTTCAGGAATGAGGAGGGTAGTAGTCCTGAGTGATCCTGTGACTTCTAGTTGCACTGTCTATATTCATTGTTGAATTTTTTGAAAATGAAATGTGATATCTTCGTTACTTTGAAAATAGTGATAGATTTCTTTTTTCTTTTTGAGAAATCCTAAATTTAATTATAATACCTGTAGGGTAGAAAAGGAAGAGATCAGGGAAGTTAATCAGATAATAGCTGCTTCAGGGTAAAACCAAAAAACGATAGTTTATGTGGGAACCTTGACTTAAATAGCATGACACTGATACCAACACCAGGCCACTGCACAGTACTGACATATAAACTTTACAGATTGCTCACCCAAAGCTGGCCAGAAAGGACAATGACATTAACTTTTTATGGGCTGTCCTTCTAATCCATAGCTAAAATAGATACAATGTGAACAATTTATGTCTTCCTTTCCCACATTTTCATTATAAAAATGCTATTAATTCTGGCCCAGCAGACATTTCTCCAACTAAAATCTAGGCTTCTTGCTCTTATTTTGCAGAAACTTGCCCTGGGACCTGGTTCTTTTTCTAGTTAGCATTAGTAACGGCTCAATAAAATCTTTTATTTTGGTGATCCTGCAGTCTCAAGAGTTTCAGTTTAAGATAAGATCTAAGGAAGCAGCTTAAAACTTACAGTGTGTCCTATGGAGGTCCCATCTATCTTTGTTAGTTTTTGTTTCTTTGAGATAGGGTCTTGCGAGGTAGTCCAGGCTGGCTCCAAACTCAAGGTGATCCTCATGCCTCAGCTGCCTTTATGCTAATATTACAGGGATCAATAGCAGCAGCACCATGCACAGCTCCACCATCTCTGCTCGGGCCTGAGGTGGGATAGAAAACCTGTGGAGTGAGTCTTCCTGACGAATGCCTCTGACCTGTCACCTGTGGTGGCTGTCACCTCTGAATGGGCTATGCCCCTCCTTGTCATTCTGCCAGCCCCAGTTGGCAAGATGTGTTCAAAAAAGATGATCTGTAGGGAGGTTTTACAGCTCACCAACTGCTCAAGTCCCTGCCTGAGGAGAAGGGGCAAGCTTGTGGTCACCCCTGCAGGCTGGGTGAGGCTCGGAGGACCTTTCCTTCACTTTGGTGGGAGGAAGAGGAGGAGGAGAGAAAGGGAGGATGCAGGAGGGAGAACAGCGGGAGAGGACTAGATTTCTTAACTAACACACAGAAAGTAAAAAAATTGATGTACTAGACTACTTTAAAATTAAGAAGATCCATTTATCAAAAGAATAGAGTGAAAGAACATATTCCTAACATGTCAACAAAAATTTTGTGTTCAGAGTTTGTAAAGTGCCATAAAATACACAAAGAACTATTACAAATGCATAAGACAGACACAGAATGAAAGATGTATGACCAGGTAAACATTTCACAACAAATTTAATCTAAATAAGTAGTAAGATTAAAAGACAGAAGGGTGAAATATACAATAGAAATTATTAATCATGTTAGTTTCTGAAATATTAATAAAGTCAGTTGATTTTAGCTATCTGAATAACAAAATAAAATGAGTTGATAAAATCAGCATAGCTATGGATTCTGTACATAATAAACTAGAATAATACATTTTATGCCAAAATATTGAAGATGGACAAAATTGATGGTTCCTTAGAGAAATACTTTACCAGAATTGACTCAAGAAAAAAGCAAAAAGCTGAATAGTTATACAATCAGTAATTTCATGAAGAACAAAAGCAATAGGTACAGATATTTTATTAATTAATTAATTAATTAATTTGTTTATTTGCAGTTCTGGGATTTGCAGTTCTTCTGCCTCAGTCTTCCGGAGCACTGGAATCACAGGCATGTGCTACTACGTTAGACATGCAAAGGTTTTTAGAAGGAACTTTTACTGAGCCCTTTTAGATACAGGTAATGAGAACTGCACTAAATGTTTTCATGATGATAAAAAGCAGGACATAATCCACATCCATGTTATTAGGCCAGATAATGACATTTTGTCTTTCAGAATGAAAAATATAAAGCAAGTATTGTGGCAGATGACACATACACATGGATTTTTTGATACTCTTTGTATAAGGAGAATTTATCCTCTACATTTTTCATTGCTTATGACTGCATTTTACAAATAAAATATGGCAGAACTGGTGCTATGACCATTCAGGATAGAGCTTTTGATACTGGTAGGTGCTCCCTTGGTTTCTTTGAGCCCAGAGCTTCTACGTAAGAAATCCAACTTCTCTGTTGTGGTGAGGACTGCAACTATGTGGAGAACAACAGTGGCCCAACCGAGCCTAGCATTCCTGCCTCTCCTGCCAAGCCACGTTTTATTGAATTTGTGTTGGACTTCAGCCCAGTCCATTCACTGGCTGAATACCTCTTAATGAGCTCAGTTAACACCACATGAAACTGAAAAATTTCTCAGAGAAGTTCTGCTCAGATATTTTACCCACGAAGCCAAAATACATAATAATGAAATCGTTGTTGCTTTAAGTATCTCTGTTTGAGAGTACTGTGTTTTACAGCCATAAACAACTAGAACAGTCTGTATGGGGGCTACATCCAGTATCAGGCATGAACATACATACAACATGCAAATCCAGTGAGGTGCATATGTATGTGTATATATGCATATGTAAAATCATGACCAAATAGAGTGTGTCCCAGGTATGCAAGGGAGTTTAATATTAGAAATTTCATTCAAGGGATTCACTGTATTAAAAGATCAAAGAAAAAAACATTGTTTTATTTAAATAAATGCAAAAAATATTTTGACACAAGTCAATGTAAATTCACTGTAAATGCTTAGAAAAATAAGAATACCAGGATTTTTAAAATCTTATGAAGACCAGAAGATATTATGGTTAATGTTTAAACGTACTAATATTTCATCTGAAATTGGAAAGAAGTTTTGTGATCAACATAATGGTTATACTGGGGATACCGTTAACATGACAACACATGAGAAAGAAATAAAAGCCATTAAAATGCTATTTATCATGGCCACAAAAATAGGTCAGATACAGAGTGAGAAGTCTAACAGAAGATAGTCAATAAAGAAGCAATTTAAAATTTTATTGCAAGATATTAAAGAAGTTCTATGCAAATGAAGAGATATAACAATGCACAGATAGAAAAAATATCATAAAGATTTGTATATCCCTAAATTAATCTATCAAGTTAATGAAATTCCAACAGTAGTTTTAGTGAAATTCAATAGGCCAGTTCTATTTAACTTTATATGAAATGGCAAAAACCTAAAAATAAGTAAGATATCCTTGAAGAAGAAAAATAAGGTTGGTGTACTTGCCAACTAAGATATTATGATACATTATACAGTAGTCAGTAGTCAAGATTCTTAATATCTGTAAAGAAATAGACAAATTGATCAACAGAGCCAAATGGAGAGCTCTTCATTTTTTTTTATTTTTTTTATTTTTTTTTAAATTTATTTATTTATTTTTTTTTATTTATTACATTTATTTATTGTGTGTGTGTGTGGCCAGCTCAGTCCACCAGGGGGCGGGGCTGGCTGGCATGTGGTGCTGGAGGATCGAACCGAGGTCCCTGTGCTTTGCCAAGCTTGTTTCAAGTAGGTGCTTTAGACCACTGAGCCATCTCTCCAGCCCCAACCCCAATTTTTTTTTTTTTTTTTTGGCAGAACCAGGGATTGAACTCAGGACCTTGTGCTTGCCAGAGAAGCGCTTATTCTACTGAGCCATCTCCCCGACCCCGAGCTCTTCAAAATATATAAAAACATTTATAATGTCTGTAATCTTCAATGAGTGCTAACTGTTATAGAGACATTTCCGTGGCAGCTGTGAACTAAACAAGACATGTATCATTTATATGTAAATGGAAAGTCACTTATCACTTTAAAAAAATCACTCAAGAGGAATAGTACATTCTAGGAAATTTGAGTCTAAAGGACACGAAATTCGTGATGACAACTAGAACGGCATTTGTACCTAAGCTGAACACACCACTGTGTCATGCCGCCAGTGAACATTCTGTTCTATTGCCTGGCTAGTTTCTAATCATTTTTAAAATATTGGGATTTTGAGACACTGAGATGTTCTATACTAATTAAGTATCTCTGGCGTGGCTTAAAGGTTCATCAGTCTTTTCACTCTGTGATTTTGTGGGGAATATGAATTACAAATTATTTTTTGACTTCAGTGACAATAATACACTTTCCTTATGTCTTCCTCATTAAACTGGGTTCTCGGAAGGCAGGTACTGCTTTATTTGGAGACAGTGACTTTTGTTGCTCTCGCTGGGTTGATAGAGACACCAAAATGATTGTGCCTTGAGACAGTGTTGGATTCACGTTAAGGACTGAGAGAAAGGAAAGAGAGAAATGCAGTAACTCTTTTTTTTTCTTGTTTTACAGAAATTGATTCTAAAAAATTAGGTGCTTACCTGGGTATCGGGTTAGAGAAGAAAGCACTGAAGCCTGGATTTCCAGACTCCTATTCCAGTGATATTTTTTCTAATGCATATTATTTCTTGCTAAGTTTATTCTGAGACAAAATGACAGAAATTAGTATTTCAGACCCAAGTGTATTCTCTGGCCAGGAATGCCTCCAAGATGTCTACATGATTTTCTGTTTCTTTTTTAGCAAGATCTTGCTATGTATAATGTCCTCAAGCGTCCTTCTGCCTCTGCCTCAGCCTCCCAAGTAGCGGAATTTACACTCATCTATCTGTAGCCTGGCTTAAAGTTTCCAAAAATGCTAGCAGCTTCAAGTTTGTTTAGATAGTTATTGAGTACCTTCACCCCTATATGAGAAGCTAGCACACATTGCTGTGGATTATGAGAGTAAATCTAACCTATGTGCCATGATTTGGTCTCTGTTATTCATATAATCCAAATATCATCAAATTGTCTTTGATCACATTAGCTAGGAAAAGACCTACATGAACTCTGGGCTAGATAAGTAGCATTGTTATAATTAAAAAGCTCAAATTATATAAACTTTATAAGTGAACATTTAAAATAGTTTAATTATATGGCTGTCTATAATTATATCACATCGAAGCCTAGCCCTAAAATTTGGCTCCTACTTAGGTTATACCCAATTAGTTAAAGCACTTTTATTTAGCATTTGCTTTTGTAGTTTTGGTTGAGGCTTAATAATCCACTTAATTTGCTTCATTTTCTAAAGTCTGAGGTTTTTTTTTTAAATAACATTTAACTTTAGTTACTATTAAAATTCCTTTCCTCCCATAAAAATTTGATCTCACTTAGCTTGCAAGAGCTATGAAGAAATAGAATACAGTATTTTTTCTGGCTTGCAATAATATTTCAGTTTGCATGTGTGCCATAAACCACCCACAGTTAGCTGAAAAAAATGAAATGACTACCGTCTATCACGCGTAATCCTGAAGCTTCATGTGCTAGAGCAGTGGGCACTTCCCAATAATCACTGATATAAGCTCAATACATTTCTTTTACTGAGCAAAAAAAATTACAACATCAGAGTTGGTGATAAGCTACTTAGCTGGGACATATTAACTTCAGATTCTAGTCTTAAGAAGTGGTAGTGAATCTAGGAAGCACAGACTTGATACTCTTTTTACAGAAACTTGATGCATGGGAGCCATGTACAGGCAATGAAAAGATCCTGCAAACAGCAACTAACTTCTGTTCTCTGAGTCACTGGAGATACTCTCTCTAATATGTCTTTAGACTAGGGGAGAATAATTGTTCTCCTATTTTGTCTGACCCCTCCCAAAACCTGAATCAATTTGAAAGCCTGAAATTCTGAGCTTTGCCTAAAGCCAACCTTTGGTAAACAACTATGTCAATGGTAGATTGCTAAGAGAGATGCATTTAGTAAAATCCTCAAAAATGTTGCTTGGCTATTGTGATTGTTAAGACTTGCCCGTGTGTGTCTTACTTTGTGTCTCATTTTGTATTCTCATGTGTAATTGGGGAAAAAGCCTTCCTGAACTAATGAGATGAGAAGGACAGGAGGTGGTGAAGGAAGAGATAAAGCTATGTACATATGCTGGGTGCCTTGGATAATTGTACTGTGGATTTCTGCTGGTCTATGGAAAGGAGCAATTAATGCTTAATTTCTTCCCTCTTTCTCTCTTCTTAAATTTTTATAACTTTTATTATTTTTCCAGTTCTGCATGCATATACATGGTAATCTGAACAATCAAGTTGAAGACAACACTATGCTATAGAAAAAATACTGTCAAATTCATATTGTTTTGTTTAGTGAAATTCTGTCTCATTTCCAATTTTTTAATATTGCTATTTTGTATTCTGTTAAAAAGAAACAAAAGCCTGCCTGTAGTGGTTGCCTGAGAGATGTATTTTCAAACAGGAACTCCTGTAGTTTTGCCCTGGGCACCCTACTGCTTGCCGTGCAGTTCCCTGTGGCTTTGCTGGGGGCAGCTTGGCACGAGATCACACTCCTAAAGGTTTGGTCACAGGATGGATAAACAGCCACACTGGATCCATCCCTGTGCTTGTGGCCATCTAGACAGAGGCAGCATGGCATCTAGACACAGGTAGCGGGTGCTTTTCTCTAGGTGTTCCAAACAGAATTGAGAGAGAAAATGTTCAGGAACTGTGGAAATGTGTTATGATGCTCTCAAGTGAAAGAAACCTGAAGGTTGTGGCATCACACAGTAATGAGTGCAGTGGGACAGATGGAAAGAGAAGGCAGCAGCAGAGAACAGGACTGAGAACCTTGAGTCCCTGTTCTTGGCTCTGTCCCTCGAGGGATCCTCGTTGTTCTTCCTTTGATTTTTGGGACAAACCCAAATGTCTTAGGAAATACCTTTTGTACTCAAATAAACTTTTTAAAAATCATTCTTCTCCTTTCTTAAAAAGAAAGCATACACCATTAGCTATGGATTTCAATTATGTATACCTCTAGAACTGCAAATTTCTCCATATCTTGTGAACTTTACTATGTTTTCATTTTCATTCAATTGAAAATATTTTCTAATTTCCCTTGCATGTTTTGGTATGTTCCTTGGATTTTTTAGAACCGTACTGTATTATTTTTACATATTTGATGATTTCTAATTTGATCTCTAGTTTAAATCCAAGATTGTCAGCAAACATGCTGTCATTTCCATATTTTATATTTTATTGAAACTAGCCCAATATACGGCCTACCACTGTAGATGGCCCATGTACAACTTTCTGCTCTCTTTAGATGAAATGTTCTAAAGATGTCAATTAGGCCTTTGATCGGTGGCTTTGGTCAAGTCTACTATATATCTCTACTTATCTTCTGTGAAGTCATTTAGTCAGTTATTGAAATAGGAATGTTGACGTTGTGCTCAAATAGGTTTGTGTTACATTTTCTAGCTAACATCATTAACTGTTTATTCTTATTTATTTATTTTTTGTAGAACCGGGGATTGAACTCAAAACCTTGCATTTGCCAGTCAAGCGCTTATTCTACTGAGCCATCTCCCCGGCCCCTAACTATTTATTCTTATAGAAAAACAAAAATAAATAGAGGCTGTTAAAGTAGGCCCTTTTTAAGACAATCATGTACAGCATTTTTACCTTACCTGGTGGTAGATGAACAGCAATATGCTAGTGTTTTTTCCTTGCTTGGCAAATTCTTGGAGGTTTTAGCCAACAAGAAATACTTCTGATAGCTTCTGCCTAAGAGTTTTTGCTTCTGGTGAGGGACTCTTGGAATTTAAAGAGCCGGGTGGTCTGGGTAGCTGGCTTGACTCTGCAGGCTGTATCTGACTCTGCAGACCATAGTCCAGAGACCACCCAGGAATGCACTAAAATGAGTGACTTTAAACCACACAACCATATTACTGTTGCAACAAAATATTTTCTCAGAAGTGCAGTGTTGTTTTTTCAAAGCTAGTTTCTTTATTAGCACATGTGTAAACAAAATTGTAAGCAGAAAACTCATAATAGTGTCATGACCAGTAGTCTGAGAATATTTCCACCAGAAGCCAAGTATTACTTATTTACTAGGGATGGACCCAGAGTAGCAGAGCACTACTTACCCACAGCAGTGTGTCAAAAATCCAGATGACATCATGAAGCATAGCTATGCTGTAAGAATTTCCTTTGAACATTCTTATACTTCTAAAATATGCTGTGATCACATTACTTTCTGGCAATGGATCTTATATATACCTATTTCAGCCAAAAGTACACAAACAAAACAAAACAAAAACATGAAGTTATTCTAAAAGCAACAATCCAGCAATTACCTATGATGTGATCACATCTCTCCCTCTATCAGTAGCAATGCTTGGAAAAAAATGTTTCTTTTTAATTGAGGATATCAGTATGAAATTTCATACAATCAAACTGAAGGGAAGAAACAAAGGCAATAAATCATTGCTTGACAATATTTAATAGCAATGTCCAAATGTGACAATATTCACCTGCACATTTCACAGAGTTTGGCTATATGTTGTTTGTTTAGACTAGTGTGAGTATTTAAAGAACACTGTGTGCATATTTTTGTTCTTAACCATCATCATAGTACGCCTATGATTAATTGATTTTATATTGAGAAGTATATTTTCTTTTGTGTGCTGAGTTTTGTTTAAACAGTCTGTCTTCCATATAACATATGCTTTTACTAGTGGGTCATGATAGTTACTAATACAATGAATACCTTATGTTTATTCATGTATTTCAATGGAAACAAAGGATGACCTTTCTTAATCACAATACAAATAAGGTCCAATGATTTAACTAAAAGATTGAGTCAAAGATAGAGTGAGAAAAACCATTATCCTTGAATAAATGCAGGTGAAATGTAATTTCCTTGTGTGTTGACGAGAGTGTCATTACTGAGTTATATTTTTATTTTTAAATTACTTTATTTTTATTCTTTTTTGTATTTTAGGGAAAGGTTTACAAGGTGTTCAGGATCTCACTACTAGATCAGACTCATAGTGATCCACCTGTTTACAGCTTCCCAAGTGCTGGGATTACAGGCACGCACCACCATGCCCAGTCTCATTTGCCATCTCAGTGTGCCCCAGGGGCAGGGTTGGCACGGCAGGCCCCAGGGGAATATTTTTGTTGTTATGTATAATTATAAGGCACGTGCATACCCTGTAAGCAACTGTGCTATGAGACAAATTGTCTCAGACCATGAATGCTTTCCATCATGATGTCACATGGACATTCCCCATGGACAGCCGTATCTACCTCACCAAGGAAAAGGATGGAGACTCAGACTTTCACCGACCAGAATCTCTGTGTTGGCCCAGAACTCAAAAATCTGCAGTTAATAAGCTTTGCTGGTGAATAAAGTCCAAGGACCACTGATCTCCAGATAATAGCATTTGCATTTCTCGGGTATCAGAGCTGACTCAGATTCTATGGTATGATTTGTATTTGAATGTCCCCCCAAAGGCCTAACTGTTAAAGGTTTGGGACTACTGAGAGGTGTTGGAAACTTGAAGACAAGGGGCCTTGTGGAAGGCCTTCTTGTCACTGCGGCATGCCCTTGTGACAGTTCATGTTGCCTGTCAACTTGAGTGCTTTGATACAGTCCTAGAAAATTAGTGTAAGCTCTGTTCTGGGTTTTTCTGAAGGAGCAATGGGGACTTGGCCTTTGTAGTCTGTATCTGGTCCCTTAGGCCTTCTTTTCAGAGTTTTTCGCTGCTTTCTGCTTCCTGGATTCCATGAGTTCAGCAGCTTTCCTCTGTCATATTCTCTTGCCATAGAGCTTCTGCCTTAGAGACTGCTAAGCAGGGACTGAAGCTTCTGAAATTGTGAGCAAAAACTCTTCCTCTTTTAAATTGATGGTGCCAGATATTTCACTATAGCAGTGGGAAAGCTAACAGACCTTTAAGTGGATAATGGTACTCTGACCCTTCTCCTTGCTCTTCTTGTGGCTATGGAGTAAGCACCTTTGCTCCACCATGTGGTGCCTCAACCACAAACCTAAAGCAGTTAGGGCCAACACACCACAGACTGACACCACTGAAACCATGAGCCAAAATAAAATTTCTCTCTTTATAAATTGTTTTCCTTAGCTAGTTTATTTTTTATAGTATTTAAAAGCTACTCAATATATTCTGTATTCAACAGCCACCTTAAACTTTAAGGGTTTTCCCCTTCCCTTCATTACCTGAATTAATAATTATTTCCTATTAGGGAAGAATTGGATTAATTTCTGTTATTGTGTTTGGAATATTTCCAGTAGGACCTTTATATCTTCTAGTAGATGGGATTTGATTCAGAACCGGCTAATTTCTGGAAACTAGTAAAGTGATTGTTACAATTCATTGTGGCAACTGACATCAGATTTAGGCCTTGTTTTGAAATTTATGGAGATGTTGGTTTCAGAATTGTCATCATGATCCAATTCCATTGCTTCCGTCTCTTTTTTCCTTCGATTTCCTAGAGGCCATTTGACATGAATGCCTGCTCCTACTTTCAGTCTTAGAGAACCTTTGATCTGCTCTGTGTTACTATAAACTTATCTGCTTGGGTTTTTTATATTCATAGAATCACACAATGTGTGCTCTTCTGCATCTGGTTTTGTTCATTTGCATAATACTTTTGAAATTTGTCTGTTGTGTAGCACACATCAATATTTTGTTCTTTTTTGTTGCTCAGCAGTCCCTACCTATGGGGAACACTTTTTCTTTTTGCATTCACCAGCTAAATTGTACTGGATTATTTGTAGTTTATGAGTTTTATGATTAATGTCACTATACAGATTCATGTATAAGGATCTGTGTGGTTGTATTTTCATTTCTTAAGAGTGAGATTCATGGGTTTTAAAGTAAACTTATGTTTAACTTTTTAAGAAAATGTCAAACTTATTTCCAAAGGGTTATATCACTTTATATCACCACAGACAGCGTAGAAAATGTTCATTTATTTCTACATCTTTACTGTACTTAATACTACCAGTCATTTTTATTATAGGTGTCCTAGTGGGTATATACTGGTGCCTTCTTATAGGTTTTTTTTATTATAGTTTTAACTTATTTTGCTGATGATTATGATTGTCAATATCTTTTAATATGCATATAGCTATTTCTTTTTCTTTAGTGAAATGTCTTTCAAATTTATCCTGTACATTTGGTTGTCTTATTAATAATGGCAAGAGTTATTCATGTATTTATTTTCATTGGTGTATTTGGCACAGGGTCTCAATACGCAGCTCACACTCTTAGTGACCATCCTGTTTACAGCCTCCTCAGTGCTGGGACTGTAGGTGTGTGCTACCATGCCCAGACTCTGTCCCAGCTCAGCATGCTCCAGGGTCAGGGCTGGTGTAGCAGGCAGGTACCGGGATTGAACCCTGGTCCCTATGCTTGCCAAAGCAGGTGCTCAGTCCACAGAACTATCTCATCAGCCCTGCAGGAATGCTTTTTATGAATTCTAAATTTCAGCCTTTTATCATATATAACATAGGCAAAAAATGTTTCCTGTCCCCTAATTTGGTCCCCTAAATTGAAGCAGCACACTAATTTTAAAATTTTTGATGAATTTCAGTTTATAACCTTTTTTTTTAATAATTTGAGATTGTGGTATCTAGGAATTCTTCTGACCATCACAGAAACTTTCTCTTACCTTTTTCTACAAGATTTATCTCCCATTAATGTCTTTGGCTCATTTTAAAATTATTTAACTATTAATCAGCTAATCAATTTGATTCATGGTGTGAGTTAAGTGTTTATATTTGTAATTATAGACAGTGAATTTTCCCAGCACAACTTGAAATTTTACAGATTTTTTTTTTTTTTTTTGTGGTACTAGGGATTGAACTCAGGACCCTGTGCTTGCCAGGCAGGCACTTACTCTACTGAGCTATCTCCCCAGCCCACAGTTTGAACTTTTGAAGTGTTTATTCACCTTCTCAGTAAATAACTGAACTTGAAGTTACAGTGTGGTTCCAGGTTCTCAGTTTTTATTCACAGGTCCCTGCGTCCTTTATTTATACCAATGTAGCAGTGTTTCAGTTAGCTTTGTAGTAAGTTTTAAAATCAAATATTGTGAGTCTTCCAACTTCCTTTTTTCACAATTGTCATGGCAACTCACTTCATTAGTAGAATTTCACATCTTCCTGAAAGAAATGTAACCTTGTTGATAATGTCCTATTAGTGCTGGATACGTAATATCTTATAAATAGATCACCTGAAAAGCTATGTAAGTGTTCCTGTGTTTCTGTGGGTGGCTAGGAAACTAACAAATGGTGTGGCAAGTTTCTGATTTTTAACTTGTTTTAATTCTTTCCCACAAAATCTGAGACATTTTGAAAGTTTATTACTTTTAATGTGGTTGGTAATTTCCTTAAATACTTTTAAATCTTCTATGATTATTTCTACTGACTAGGGTTTCCATCTGAATGAAATTCTAAGTACGTATACAATTGCTTCACTATATTAATAAAGTCTTTGCTGACCCAGTCAGTTGCCTGGCCCTATTACGGTTTGTATCTAGATGGCTCCCCCCAAGCCACAGGGACTCACAGGTGGCTGGATCTCGGGTGGTGAATGTGGGCTCGCAGTGTGTGAATATGGCGTTAAGGATGTGACAACTAATTTAGTGCCCTGGCTGGCTTAGCACAGTGCTGGGCGTGGATAATGAGGAGGATCAACCCGGGTGTGGGTGGTACTACCTGAAAGCTTTGAGTCTGAGTGGGACAAAATGGAAAGAGACACTCACTGCTGCCATCTTCTCCTTGCCCTGTCATGGACTTGGTCCTCCCCCGTGATTCCCCTCTGCCATACCACTCGGCTTTGGATCCAGCCAACTTTGGACTGAAGCCTCTACAGACTACGAGCCCAAATAAGCTTTCATCCTTTAACTTGTGGGTGTTGCTTATTTCGTCTCAGCAGCACACAGAGGAGCTAAGACAGGCACCTTCTGTGTTGAGCCTGGTGTCACTTGTAATTGTTGTTGATTACCCGAATCCATCAGTAAAGTTTGAAAACACTCTTTTAGATGTGTAACTCAGCTGAAGAAAAACTCTTTATAAGCTATTTTATTCAGATTTTGTCAGATAAATGGCAAAGCTCTTTCTGGCTGAACAATATTGGTAGATTCATCAGTCTGGAGAGAATTGTGTCCACTTTGTCATTGTCTGAATAATTGTTTATGCTAATATCTGCAATTCCAAAATAAACTCTTATTTGATGGAGGAAACTTAATCATGTTGTTTCCTTTACTCCCAATGATTTTTTTTAAACATTGTGTTCATATGTTTTTTAAAATTTATTTATTTGTGTGTGTGTGTGTGTGTGTGTGTGTGTGTGTGTGTGGCCAACTCAGCCCACCAGGGGGCGGGGCTGGCTGGCATGTGGTGCTGGGGGATTGAACCGCGGTCCCTGTGCTTTGCTAAGCTTGTTCTAAGTAGGTACTTTAGACCACTGAGCCATCTCACCAGCCCCCAATGATTTATTTTACATTTATTTGCCAGTAGAATGATATGCTTCACTAATTGCTTCATGACACCATAAATGAAGTCTCGTTAGCCTTTCTAGTCTTGTCATTGTTATGCAGCCTTAGTTTCTAGGGCACTTGAATATCCATTTTGCCTAAGAAAGTTTGAAGTTTCTCACAGTGCTGTTTGTGTCAGAGGACATCACTATTTTGAGATGCCAATAATAAAAGAGGCACATTTTTAGCTGGCAATTAAATTCCAAATTCCAATTTTCATGTCATTTGTGCAGTACTTTTAATGCTGTTTTGGATGTCACTTAGAGAAGCAATAGGTAGTCCAGTCATTAATCAGGTATTATTGCCGTCATTACTAATGGTTACATTTTTTTTATGAATCTCTTCTAAAAAATCTGTTTAAACCTCTTAGTCATGATAGGTCCAACTAAGAAAGAGTCCAACTCAGATTAAACTTTATAATAATATATATTATGTTTGACTTCCAAAAGTGATGAATTTATATATCAAGAAATATAAGATGATAAGAATGGAAATTCGATGTATGACAATCTATACCAGTCACATGTACATCATTATATTCACAGAAGTACTTTTAATTATGGAAGTTTTGACCTCTTGTGGGTCTGCCCGAGTAATCATGCTCAGTGTGTCCAAAGTAGCTTGGTATGGTACTATTTTGGCTTGAGTGCAAGTGATAACATTTATATGAGTTTATTCTGCTAGATTGTTTTGTGATAGCTATTAAAAATAACCGTTAAAGTTTAAATATATATATATTCAAGTGTTAACATGATGGACCAGCAGAGGTATATGTGGCTGGCTTGGGAAACACTGATCTATCCATGACACCAGAGTCCCAAGTCACTTAAACACGCCCACTGTCTTCCAGTCTTCCCACCACCCACATTGTGCCACTTAAGGACATTAACTGTCCTGAACAATACCTGTCAGTTCTCTTGAATCCTGCTTCTAAATCTAACTTTTTATGGGCAATTGTTGTAATGATTAACAAGTGAAAGAGGCAAAAAGAAATTTGGATAATAAAAACCTCCTCCACTGTCTTGCACATATCTCTAACTAAAGGGGCAATCACAGTGCCTAAAAAAAGCAAGTGAGGAAAGCTTGGTTCCCATTGGGTTTTTTAGTTCAGAACTCTTACATAATTTAAGCCATTGTGCATGTGGTTTCCGTTTGTTCGTAGTGAAAATAATTTATTCATCCGGAATGATTCTTGTGAGGTTTTAAGACATGAAGTGTAATATGTCTGGTACAGACCTTGGAGCACAGCAAATATTCAAAATATTACAAATACTTTTAATTCATTCCTTTTTTTTTACTCTGGCTATTCTAAGAATATCTCCCATATACTTTGTGTGCTACTGGTGAAACTAAATTACACTGTAAAATATACTTCAAGCTGCTTCTCCGTTAAAAGTAAACAAGATTTCCTTTGAAAAGTCCAAAGGCACCAGCAAATATAACAAGGAAAGCAAAAGATGAAAAAAAATTAAAACATTTCTAAAGCATAGTATTTTTGTCATACAGTAAGCGTGGCTTAATAATGTACTCCAAATGTTGGCTGTTTTGAGATTTTCAGATGAAAGGCACTGTGGAAAGAAGGTGTCATTACTATTAATTTTACTATGCCATGCCTAGCAATTTTTTTAAAATTATAGAGTCAAGTCACATGGTTTGCTGTCCTATCACATTATTCCTTAGCTCATGAAAAAAAATTCTAAACTTGTCAGTGAATATTTTTGGCAGTGAATTTGTATAACAATATACTAAATTATCATTCCAACCTTGAAACAATATTGTTTATTTTCTTTTTTTAATCTTTATTTATTTGGTACAAAGGTCCAGCTATGCAGCTGAGAGTCATGGTGATCTTTCTGTCTCGGCGTCTCCAGTGCTGGGATTATAGGTGTGTGCTACCTTGCCCAGTTTCGGTGGCTGGCTTGGTGCAGGGCTGGCACAGCATGCAGTATCGGGGATCGAACCGTGTCCTCATGCTTGCCAGGCTGACGCTTAGACCACCCAGCTATCTTCCAGGCCCTAAAAAAGTATTTTTTCTAACTGATGAACTGAGAAATACTATCTGGAGAAAAAGGTAAAAGTTGTTTGGATAAATTAATACTTAAATGAAAGACTTGATAAAATAAGCTAAAATGATATCTCAACTTGAATAATATTGTTGGCATTTTACTATTTTTACTTCCAAGCAATAAGAGTCAAAAATGCATTTATGTTAGAAATTCAGTAGTGAGCTTATCCATCATAAGGATGTGACGTTTCCCCCTGAGATGCAGGCTACCTGGATTTATGGGTGATTTTTCTTCATCCCTACATTCACCATTTATGTGTTTTTCATTCCTCATGGATATTAGCAAATAGACTGAGATCAAAAGGCCTTGCTACTGAAATATTAGTAATAAGAGAAAACTCATGAAATAACTTCATACCATTGAAAGATCATTGCCTCTTAGAATTTTTAGCATGTAGTAACACATGGTCATCTACTGGAAAAGCAAATGAGCCAAATAAACTTGTGTTTGATTCTGATCATGTGTCATTTGCAATAACCACTCCTCAAATGAACCTCATTGGCTACAATACTGCCACTGCACAAAGCTTCGATCATGTGTCATTTGGCTCAGCCACTTAAAATTACTCTAAAAATGAAAATTGATTTATCAAAAGTGTTCATTTTCTTTTATGTTTTTAATTTTTTAATTTATTTATTTATTTTTTGGCGGAACCGGGGATTGAACTCAGATCCTTGCATTTGCCAGTCAAGTGCTTATCCTACTAAGCCATCTCCCTGGCCTCTCATTTTCTTTTAAATTAAGAAATCTTTCTAAACTATTTTGGAACTTAAAATGCATATTTCTAAGTACAGAAGCAACAGTTTTACTGTTCCAAAAGTAGGCAATGGGAAAAGATTATTTTGTATTCTTCATTTAATATTCATTGGCTAAAATTCTAATCTGTTTGAAAATATTTCTCACCTTCTTTCTATAAACATTACTGTTTAAGAGAGGATACATTTTATTTATAACATTGGAATTTTAATTTTACACACTATGTTTAAAGTTTTCTGACTTAAGAAACAAAAAACATTAAAATATCAACACTCCACTAGCAACCCTATCATTAGGTATAATTATTATTTTTATTTTTTATTTTATTGTTACATGTTTTTCATTCAGGCAGTTTACAATCAGTTTCGTGTGGGGTCACATGTACATGCCACAGCTTATTTCTCTTCTTTTTAATCCCATTCCCCTTCCTTTCCCTCCTGCAGTTCTCCTAATCTGCATTTTATTCTTCTTGACATTATTAACCTATGCTATGGCATATAATGTTTTCATTACATGAGGTAATTAGGTTCCTGTACATGGCGTATCTTTATTTTATGTATTTCACCTCCTGCTTCTTCTTACCCTTTGCCCTTAAACCCTTGGACCACTTCCCTATTGCAGGACATCCATCCCTGTGGCCCCTTCTATCCATCTTTATTATTCTCTTTTTTGTACTATGCCTCACTCAAATGAGAGGTACTACATAGTATTAAAGCTCGCGTGTGTGGTTATCTCGTTTTATTTTCTAGGTGCATTATATTATCTTGGCACATGAATTTCCTACAAATGTTTCAAATTTTTCTTTCTTTCTTTTTTTTTTTTTTTTTTTTGGTAGAACTGGGAATTGAACTCAGGCCCTTGCGCTTGCCAGGCAAGCACTTATTCTACTAAGCCATCTCCTAGCCCATATTTTTTTCATTCTTTACAGCTGAATAAGATTGCATTATGTGTAAATACCACATTTTCTCTATCCAGTCATGGATTGATGGGTATACAGGTTGTTTCTAAGATTTAGCTACTACAGCTTGGGCTGCTATAAACATTAGCAAGCATGCAGTGCAGAGGTGCGACGTCTTCAGCGCTCTGGGGAAGGCACCTGGTAGGGTGATAGCCGGGTCCTACAGAATTTGTAATTTAAGTTCTTTGAGAAACTTCCATATTTATTTGCATGATGATTGTAGTACATTACATCCCTACCAACAATTAAGGAGATTCCTTTTCACCATAGCCATGCAGCCTTCATTATTGTTTGACTTCTTGATGGCTGCCATCCTTTCTAGAATAAAACAAAATCTTAGTTTTGTTTCAGTTTGCATCGGTTTGATGGCTAGAGATGTTGCACGTTTTTCCATGCATTAGTTGATCGTTTACATTTTTTCTTCTGTGAAACGCCCATTCATTTCTCTTGCTCATTTCTCGACTAGATCTTTAATTTTAGGAGGTTTAACTTTTAAGTTCTCTGCACATTGTACCTGTCAGGCCTCTCTGAGGAGTAGCTGGCAAGATGTTTTTCCCTTCTGTGTGCTGTCTCCTCACTCTATGGATTGATTCTTTTGTAGCACAGAAGCTCTGTAGCCTGATAATCCCATTTACTGATTCTTGCCATTTCTTGTGCAATGCTATTCTATGTTAGGAAATTCTTTCTTACATCCATGTCTTCAAGCATTTTACCTATTTTATATTCCAAGAAGTTCAATGTTTCTAGATCTCTGACCCATTTTGATTTTAATTTAATATATAGTGAGACATGAGGATCCACTTTCAGTCTTCTGCAAACAGATAACCACTTTTCGAAGAACTACTTGCTGAAAAGGCTACCTTTTCTTCAACATATGCCTTTGACCCTTTTGTGAAAGAGTGAATAGCTCAAGGCGTCTGGAGAAGTTTCTGAACCTTGTTTTATTTCCTTCACTCACATCCATTTGTTCCACTACCGTGCTGTTTTTCATTGTTATTGCTTTGTGTACGGATTGAAGTCAGGTATTGCTGTCTCCTGCTTTCTTTCTTGTTGCTCAATATTGCTTTTGCTATTCTGGGTCTCCTATGGATCCATATGAATTTTAGGATTGTTTGCTTCAGGTCTTTAAAGTATGCTGTTGGTGATTAGAACTGCACTGAATCTATGGAACAGTTTTGGGAGTAGAGCCATTTTGACACTATTGGCTCTGCCAGTCCAGGAGCAGGGGACATCCTATTTTGTGATGTCCCTTTCGCTGTATTTCTCTGTATAAAGAGCATTGCATTTTTCTTTGAAGAGCTTTTCATTTCCTTGGTTAGATTATTTGCTACATATTCCATCTTTATTGACACTAATATGAATGGTCTTGTTTTTATAATATTTTTCTTGTCCAGTTCATTATTTGTTTTCACCCAGTATCAAATGTTAGTGATTTTCACGTATTGATCTTATATTCTGCTACACTGTTGAAGTTATTAATTCAGAGAGAGTTTTTTTTGGTGTTCTTTGTGTCTTCTATGTAGAGTATCTTATCTGCAAATGATTATTTGAATTCTTTATCATGTATATATTCATTCTTTATTTCATTCTCTCATCTAATTGTTCTGGCTAATATTTCAAGTGCTATGTTGAATAGAGGTGATTAAGGTGATTATAGTGCAAATCCTTGTCTTCTTCCTATTTTACGGAGAATGCTTTCAGTTTTCCCCCATTTAATATTATGCTGTCATAAATAGCTTTTATTATATTTCGGTGTATTCCTTTTATACCTGTTTTCCTTAGGGCTTTTATTTTGAAGCAGTGATGGATTTGGTCCAAAGCCTTTTGTACATTTATTTATATAGTAATGTGGCATCTGGACTTGCTCCTGCTTGTGTGATGTATTGTGCTTACTGACTTCTGCACGTTGAACCGTTCTCTCATCTCTGGGATGAAACCTACTTGATCATGATGTGTCATCCTTTTGATACTGTGTTAGATTACGTTTGCTAATATCCACTGAGGAATTCATATTTTCTTGGGTTAGTTTGGGTAGTTTTTATACTTTTAAGAATCTGTCCATTTTTTCAAGATCGGGTAATCTGATGGAATACAGTTTTTCGAAGTAGTTCTTGCCTTCTGGGCTTCAATAGTGTCTGTTGTGGCCCTACCTTTTCCATTTCCAGTTGCATTGATGTGAGTCTTTCCTCTCTTTCTCTTGGTGAATCTGGCTGAGGACTCATCTATTTGATTTACTTTTTAAAAGAACCAGTTCTTCAATTCATTGGTTATTTTTACAGTTTTTCTTGCATCTATTTCATTGATTTGCACTCTTTATAACTTCCCTCCTTAATTTTGGTTTGGGGCTGGTTTGCTTGTGTTTCTCACATTAAGATTTCTCACAAGGTTATTTATCTGAGCTTATTCTTTTTTCCTCATGTGAGCATTGGTTGGGATCACTTTTCCTCTTAGAATTGCTTTTATAGTGTCCAAGACGTTTTGTGGAGTTGAACAGCCAGTAACATTAACTTCATAAAATTCTGAATTTCTTCCATGACTCATTGGTTGTTTAGGAGTATGTTTTTAAAAAAAAAATTTAGGGAAGGGTCTACAGGGTATTCAGGCTCTCACTACTAGATTGGACTCGTAGTGATCTGCCTGTTTACAGCCTCCCAAGAGCTGGGATTACAGGTGCGTGCCACCACGCCCAGTCTCAATTGCCGTCTCAGTGTGCCCTGGGGGTCAGGGATCGAATTCCTGACCCTTGCACTTGCTTGCAGGTACTTTAATCCACTGAGCTATTTGGCAGGCCCTGGGATTATGTTATTAATTTTCCAGGAGCCTTTCCCTTTTCTGAAATTTCTTCAGCCACAGATTTCTATTTTCATTGAACAGTGGTTTGATAGTATGCAATGGATAAATTTTAATTCTTTTGTATTTATTGAAGTTGGATTTTTGGACTAATATGTGATTTATTTTGAAAAGTAGATCCACGTGGTGCTGAAAACAATGCATGTCCAATATAGAAGGGCTGAATAGTGTATCTATTAAATCTACATGTTCAAATATGTGGTTCAGCTCTGATATCTCTTTATTGGCTTTTTGTTTAATGGATCTATCTCTGCAAAAGTGGCTTGTTAAAATTCTCTGCAGTGACTATGTTAGTATTTATTTGATCTTTTAATTTCAGCATTCTCTGTTTTATGAAGACAGGTGCTTTAGTATGCAGTGCATATATGTTTCTCAATGTTATGGGCTCTTGTGGGATTCTTCCCTCAACTAGTATGCTGTGACCTTTGTTGTCTCCTTTAATCAGGTTTAGCTTGAAGTTTGCCAAGTCTGAGGTTAGAATTGCTACTCCTGCTTGTTTTGGAGTATGAAAGATTGTTTTCCATCTTGAAATTTTTAGTCTAAGAATACCTTTATGGATTGAGTCCAGATGAGTTTCTTGACTATAACTTACTCTGAAAGGCCACCCTGCATGTTGTATCCTGTGGTTTCCTTGCTTGTTCTAACTGTAGCTGAGTTTCTCTGTCTCAGTAAGAAGTTTTTGTTTTTTTCACTCTGTCTCCTGTCTGGTATCTGGCCAGCCCTTCTTGGTGGGGACACACTCTCAGTCATTCACTGTCCTCCATGATTTGTTCTATTTCTTCTGCATCACTAATCCTTTTTGTCCTTCTTTGTCATTCCCTGATGGTTCTCATCCTCTCAGTCTGATTCCTCTCCAAGCTCCTGCCTCCTTTTTTTTTTTTTTTTTTTACATCAGTTATTTTTATTTTAAA
>NW_004524763.1:2830517-2877832 GCF_000260255.1 Octodon degus | reverse complement strand
TTAGAGTTGAACCCTTTGTGTCTCTCTGGGAAGATGTTCTGCTCCTGAATCAGCTGGGTGGGTCTTGCTCTAGCCTCTTTGCAAGAAGTTGTGCTGAAGGGTTCCCTGCTGGGCCTGCAGCCTGGGTCCAATGAGGATCTGCGGGCCCCGGGTAGTCTCACTCACTTGCAGGGCCTGCGCTCTGGGTGTATTCAGGATCCCGCGGCCCGGTCGTCTCCTCCTGCCTCCTTCTGGACAAGCTGTGTTGCTGGCACTCTCTGCTCCAATAGTTTTTTTCCTCCTGTAATCACTATTAATACATTGGATGAATACCCTTTCAGAGTTTTCTCATTCTGTAAATCATTTTCAACTCACTTTTAATTGGTTCATTTGTAAGCCAAAAAGTTACTGAGTCTGTACATTCTAAAGATGTGTATTGCTCTTTCTTCCACAATTTCACATGCTTCTACAAACTAGGAAGAAGTTGCTTTTATACCAAATTTTTCACAGAAATAAAGAAAACACTTTTAAAATTCCTATAAAAGTACAAGAGTCTATCAATAACCAAAGTAACTTAGGGGAGAGAGAGAGAGAGAGAGAGAGAGAGAGAGAGAGAGAGAGAGACAGACACAGAGACAGAGACCAAACAAAAGTCTAAGCAAACATGGAGGCATCACAATACTCGACCTCAAAACATATTTCAAAACTGTAGTAATCAAAACAGTCTGGTTTGGCATGAAAACTCATATGTAGACAAATGGGGTAGAATAAAGAACTCAGAAATAAACCCATATATCTACAACAAACTAATTTTGGATAAAGAATCCAAAATCATACTTTGGAAAGGGAAGGGTAGTCTCTTCAATATTTTGTGCCAGAAAAACTATATATGCAAAATCTATAGATCTTTTACCATACATGAAAATCAACTCAAAAGTATCCAAATACCTAAATGTAAGCCTGAAGCTATAAAAATACTAGAAGAAAACTAGTGGAAAACTCTTCAAGACACTGGCATAGGTAATAGTTTTTCAGATCAGATCTCAAAGACAAAGGAAACAAAAGCAAAGAGAGGATAATGTAAACCTAAAATGCTTTTGTATATAAAAGGGAATAACAGATAGAAGTGGAAAACTGTAGAATGAGAGAAAATATTTTCAAATTATTCCTTTCACAAGGGATTAATACCTAAAATATAAAAAAAATTATTTTTTAATTAATTAATTATGGTACCAGAGATCAAACTTGGGAACTTGTGCTTGCCAGGAGGGCACTTAAACCACTAGGCTATCTCTCTGGCTCCAAAATGAATTTTAAAAACTCAAGGAAAGACAAATAATGCAACCAGACATTTTTCAAAACAAAATATACAAATGATTAACAAATATACAAAGCTTCTCAATTTATAGAAAAATTGAAAAAACAATAATTCCACTCATGGGAACTCCCACACACTGTTGGTGAAAATGTAAGTGAGTACAGCCATTATAAAATAAACAAACCAAAAACAATGTGGACTTTCTCAAAAACTGGAAATGGAACTAACATATAATCCAGCAATTTCACTACTGGGTATGCATCCACAGGAAGTGAAATCAATATGTGAAAGAGACATCTACCTTCGTGTTTATTGCAGCAGTGTTCACAAAATCCACACTATGCTCATCCAAGGTGTCCAGTAAAAGATGAATGGGTAAGGCTGGCCAGATAGCTCAGAGGATTAAAGTGCCTGCTTAGGCAGATGCAGGGACCAGGGTTTGATTCCTGGCATGTGGTGCCAGGCCCACCCCAGGGTGCGCTGAGACAGTGATTAAGACTTGGTATTGTGGCACATGCCTGTAATCCCAGCGGCTGGGAGGAGACTGAAAACAGGAGGATCACTATGAGTCTAATCTGTGTAATGAGACCTTGTAGACCTTGTACTAAATACACACACACACAAAAAGATGAACGGGTAAATTAAACTGTAGGCTATACATCAAAGATATTTATCTCTACAATTAATGAAATCATATCATTTGTGGCAATGTGGATGAACTGGAGTACATTACATTAAGTGAAATAAAAGTCAGGCCCAGAAAGAAATGCCACATGATGTTGCTTGTGTATGGAAGCTTCAGGTGTCATTTTTAGAGGTGGAAAGAATGGAATAGTTACTATTACAGGCTAAGAAAGGTATACAGCTGTGTGATAAAAGATGGCTGGATAACAGGTGCACAGAAAAAATGTCTTAATATTCTACAGCATGGTAGGATGAACACAGGCCACAACAATTTATTATATATTTTATGAAGAGCAAAGGAGTTCCAAGTTTTCCTACACAAAGAAATGATCACATTGTGAAGATACAGAAATGTTTATTTTCCTGACTTGATCATTGTCCATTCTATGTTATCAAATTATTGTATTGTCATGAGTTCGAGGCCAGCCTAGGCTACATAGTGAGTTCAAGATCAGCCTGAACTACATGGTGAGAACTGTCTCAAGAGAAAGTTCCTTTTAGAAGTTCACAATGAAGTGGACAAGTTAGACAGACAAATCATGATTGTGCTTTACACAACTCCCTGAGAGGTTGGACCTACTGAGCCTGGAGGAACTTGCTCAGAATATGTTAGTTCTATCTGTACTTTTAAAAGGAAATTCCACACTTTTTTTTTTAAATGGTTATATTAATGTACATGCTCTCCAATGGTGAGTTCTGCTCTATAGAAAGTTCTGCCTTCTCCACATTTTCAGCAGCACTTGTCTTGTCCCCACACTTATGACCAATTTGCAGCTACACCCACTCCCTACAGGAGTAGACTATAGAAATGAGAGTACATAAATGCTATTCTAGTTAATTCTCTTTTCTCAGCAATGTAGGAAGTCAACACAACAACAGGAACTGAAAAGGAGGAAGTTTAGTGCTAGTTTAGGCACTAACGATCAGGAGACCTCTAGTTACAGGTGATCATAATGCACAAACTGGATGAATAGGGAGCAACGTAAAGGTATGAAATAGTTGCTAGGAAAGGACAATAAAGTGTATTAAAGAAATTACAATTGAGAGGCTGGGGATATAGCTCAGTGGCATAAGTGCCTGCCTGGCAAACACAAGGTCCGGAGTTTGATCCCTGGTACTTAAAAGAAATTAGAATTGGAAGGTAGTGTTGGTCTTACCTGAGATTAGGGATAATGCAGTTAGAGGAGATCTGTCAGCTCTGAGAGTGTTTTGCACTTGATACCTTTTCCTGTGCAGGCACAGAGTCAGCAGATAGTTCTCACTGACTGTGTAGAGAGACCTGATGAGAATGGCACAAATACTTGTCATGTGTCCCACCACAGTGAGAAACTCTAAGTAGCAGGAATAAACAAAATCAGAAGCAATGATCTGTAGCACCAAACTCAAAATACAATAGCCTCCATTATTCAATGAAAGCCATAAAGACTCCTAAGTCAGGTGACTTTAAACCAAGGAGTTTCAATGTCTGGTTGCCCTGCAACCACAAAACTGTGGATGATGGATTGCTTGCTCAGGCTTCCTGTTCTGCATGCTGTAGATCTAATCATAATTCTAGCTAGATAAAGTCAGTGTCGAGTAATGGGAATCTATATTAATTGAAGGGCAAATTTTCATATATGAAACTGATTCTTATTATTTTAAATGTTTTCTAGATTTGTGAATCACATACTGAATAAGATTTATTTATAGCCCCTAAATTAATACTTGGGGTGATTGTACAATCATTTATGACACATATAGAATAGTGAACACCTTCAGCTCCCTGACATGCATCTTCTCAACTGAGAATGTGCTGAACGGGTGATTCTTTGCTTTCACCTTTCAGCTGCCACATGTAATCAAGTGTCCTTTTTGCCATCATTTATTACTGTGCTTCTGCATTTTTTGCTCATGGTTTTGCTATATAAAATGACTCTCAAATGCATTGAGTTGCTGCCCAGTGTTCATAATCACAGGAATGTTGGGCTGTGCCTTGTGGAGGGAATACATGTGTTGAGCCAGCTCTGTGCAGGTGTGAGTGATCTGCCTGACCATCAGTGCTGTGGGCCGTCAGTTCCCAGGTGATGAAGGTACAATGACTGCCACATACTGCATAAGGAATCTTCAAGAAGAAGCACAGCCTAAGAGAGGTTGATGAGAATTAGAAGTGAGAACTCACAGAAATCTAATCCTGAATCTCCCCTCAAGAATGATGCGTCAATACTGGTTAACTCTGGTGTGATGAGCTTATAACTATTGATGTCTTACATGAAGTCCCCAAAAAGGTTTTAGGCTACATTCTCCTTTTAATTATTGCAAAAGAAACCGGAAGTTTTCAGCTTCTTTCTTGTTTTTGTCTCGACTGTGCCAATTTAATCCTTGTTCCATGGCTCTTAGAATTCCCTTGCCTCCTTGAGCAAAACAGCCTTCAGCATTTCCTTTTTAGCATGACTCTGGTTAAAGTGGAGTACAAGAAATATTCACCTGGGGGAGCTGAAGGATGGTGGTATTGTAGCTTCTATAAACCTTCAGTTTTTCATGCAAATACTGATCTATGTGCTAGTGTGAAGGGATGTGATTAAAGTCCTTATCAGTTGAATTTAAGTTAACAAAAATGGAGATCATCTTGGATCATCCTGGTTTAATCAGTTGGAAGTCCTTTAAAAGGCTCAGGCTCTCACTTAGGGAGGGAATCGAAATAGCTACTGGGTCTCTAATTGATTGTCCCCCAACCTTCCTCTGGCCTTCCTTCCCTGACTAATTGTTCTACAAACTTCACACTTGCTGAACAAACCTCTAGAATTACATTGCATTCCTAAAAAAGTCACCTAAACACACACACAAACATACATGCACACATACAAACACTGTAACTTGTATACTCCCCCATGCTGCTGACTGCCCTTCCTGTCATCCTTTCTTTCTTTCTAGTATTCTACATTTCTTTTTCAGATAGTACAGGATGGCATTCACAATCTAAGTCTGTCACTTTCTAGCTCTAAATGTTTAGTATAGTACACTGAGCTTCCTGAGTCCCAATTCCCTCATCTATAAAATGGGGATGTTTTAATTTTAATTTGTTATTGTTTTAATTAATAGAGGACTATTAATCAGATAGTGTCTCAGACTCTCATGGGGCCGTATTGATTGATGAGCTATTGACATTGAGTATTACAAGGTCCTGTAAGTAAGCTTTTGTGGGTGTCTCTGAGCTGGGTTTTAGAGAATATGAAGAACTGATGGATAGAAGAGAAAGAATACTTCAAGTAAAAGTGACCTGTAGATCCACAGTGACATCATCATCATGATTATTTGTCTTAGACTGTGTATCCTCTAAAATCAAAACCTTACAACCACGTTTTATTGGAAGGAAATCACAGGAAGCATAAATGAGGAAGTGAGTTAAAGTGAAATGTAGTTAAAAGACAGTAAAGGGTACTTTAATAAATCAGTTAACTCTGTTCAGTTAGAGTCCTTGATTGTCTGAGGCCATGAAACACTCCACAGAACCATTCCCTGGGCTGGGGGAGACTGAAGCATTTACTCTCCTGCTCTCCGGCACCCCTCTCATTGGTTGAGGGCTGTAGCCACAGCACTTTAGTTCATACCTGCTGTGACGCAGAAAGATCTCGAGGGCTATGGGAAACTGCGGAAAGGTAACTTCAGCACGCAGACAACTCTGGATTCCTTTCTTACCTCCTGAAAGCAGTTTCTCCCTCAGATCTTCCCTAGCTCAGTAAATGGTGCCACAATCTGTCCAGCAGCAAGAGCCACAAACTAGGAGCCACTTATTCAACCATTTCATTTATTAAAATACACTGTCTTTTGTTTATGTAGATGTTGAGTCTGAGCAAGTCCTCTATGCTTTACTTCAAAATCCACCCCTAGTCAGTCCCTTTCTCTCAAATTCATTCTTCTATCCACAATCTGAGCAGGGTGGACCACTGAAAATTCGCTGCTCCATGGAGATCAGAAGGGCCAAGATTTGAAACCTTCATTACAATGTGGATGGTCTATTCATATGTTTTTGTCCTTGATTTTCCAATCTTGGTTCTTCCAAATCCTTGTTCAATCCATCTAGTCATTGTTGGGGTCTGGGAGATGGCTCAGGAGAATAAGTGCTTGCTTATTCCCAGACCCTCAAGTGCAAGCACCTGAGTGCGACTCCCGATTCTGCCACTGTGCACAGGAGCTTTGTTTTCACTAGCCTGAGCCACTCCTATTTCCATGCCCTGTGTAGATAGCCAACACTACTCCTAAAGCTGTGCCCAATGGGAGGATTTTCCTCTCAATGTTTAGGGATGTTGGGGATTATACTGTGTCCCTCGAAGAAAACGTTAAAGTCATAATCCCTGACTCTTGTGGATGTGGCCTTATTTGAAAATTGGAGTGTTTCTCTATATGATCAAAATGACTTCATCCTCAATTGTCAAGTGTTCTTTGGTTTTTTATAAGAAAAAGGAAACTTAGACATACAGACAGGGAAGGCCACTCAAAGGCAGAGGCAGGGAATAGAGTTATGCTGCCACAAACTAAGGGATGCTAAGGACTGCCAACAAGCACCAGAAAGTAAAATCAGGAAGCTAAAAGCAGCAAGGGACAATTCACCCTGAGAGCTTGGGACAGCTGCTTGATTTGAGCCTTCAGAACAGTGAGGATCGGAAAAGTCTCCCAGCTCACGGAACCTTGTCATGACAGCCCACAGGAGCTAAGCCTAAGGATCAGCCTTGAATGTAGTATGGTACCGCAGCAGTCCACCTTCAGTTCATATGCATGTGTGGAACTAATCCTGCCATCAACCATGCCCTTATTTTTGGTCATCAAGGAGCCCCACCACCCATGAAAGATAATGGATCTGAGCTGAGAAAGAGTGCCAATTCAATAGTGGTAAGTGATGTCAAGATCTGGGCCACCAGGGTATGTTTGATGGTTGTGGTCACAACTGACTGTAATAAACTCACCTTATAAGGTCTGCGGCTATACGATGTGATGGTTGGCAAGAAGGAAGTTCGTGAGGGCAAGTTATCACTACACAGTCTCTTGACGTCCTGTGGCTTTTCACCACCAGGGGCCAGTAGCACACAACCAGCACCCAGGATGCTATACCCAGCTGCTCACACTGAAATATATAGATATATAGGGGGCCGGGGAGATGGCTCAGTGGAATAAGCCCTTCCCTGGCAAGCGCAAGGACCTGAGTTCAATCCCCGGTTCCACAATATATATATATATATATATATATATATATATATATATATATATATATATATAGAGAGAGAGAGAGAGAGAGAGAGAGAGACATATAGATATAGATCAGTAAATACAGATAGTTAGGCAAGTAGGTAGGTAGGTAGACAGACAGACAGACAGACAGACAGACAGACAGACAGACGGCGTAGACTTGCTTGTGGCTGCCGGCATGGCTTTGCCCCATGCCCTATTGTGGTTTCCTTCAGCTCCATAAGTTATCTTTTTACATCACAGACACTTTTAGTAACTCAGTGTCTGCTGGCACATTACACTGCTGGACCTGCTGTAGCTGGTTTCCTTCTGTAGGTCCTACTTAATGCTGACGCCTCCCTGTTTGCCCAGGGAACACACAGGTAATCAACAGCTACAGTGGTGTTTAAATTTTAAACATTTATTACAGTAAAAGCCACCCTGACATCTTCCCCCATCTTCCCCCTGTTTCAAACACATTTATCCCATTGTTCTGGGCACTTTCTAAAGCAGTAATGGAAGTCCTCTTTTGTGACTGTCTTTATGAGGTAGGCTCAAACGTGTGGCGAATGCTGCTACCAAAGGCCATCAAGTGGAAAGGCAGGCTTGTAAAAGAACTGCATGTGTCCTTCTGTACCATATTCACTGTATCTGATACTGTGCAACTCCTGGATCATCCCCAAAGTCAAAACAACTATTAAAAGCAAATGTTTTGAATTAAATCAGGAGGTCAAGGCAGTCAAGATACTCATGAAAGGGGACTTCCAGAACTGCTTCAGAAAGTGGCAAGATTGAATGACTTAAATTTACCCTTACTTATTGTAACCACAATGTTAAGTGAAATAAACCAGACAAGCAAGTTTAAATATCACATAGTTTCTTTTACATGAGAAGCACAAAATATAAATAAAGACTGAAATAAAAGCTAGATGATACAAAACATGAATACACATCTTTTGCAAATGGTAAGAAGAACAAGAGGTGGAGGAAGGAGGGAGTAAAAGGGACATAAAAATAAAATGTATTACGTACATATGCCAACTCTCTATGAGTGATATAATCATTAAGTACTGCAGATATGTCCTAAGAAAAATTATGATGCTTATACTGTAGTAGAAAATGGCCCCCAGGCAAGATAACTTCAGTTTCTTAGTTGTCCAGGTAGTAGTTCCTTTTAAAGTTCCAGTTGCTTCTGTGTCCTAGAAATGACTGGTCACCGTGATGCATATTCTTAGAATCAGTCAAAGACAGACAAGTGCTCTACCTGTGTAGGCAGGTGAGGCTTATTTAAAACATTTTCTCTACAGAAGAGCTGAGATGATTGTACTACTAATTTCTATCAGTTTTTTGAAAGTAGCGGTTAACATTTAAGCTTTTCACTTTGACTAACTTTATAGGCTAATATCTGTAATCTGAGCAACTACATCAAAGACAGCAATGTGCAACACAGAAACCATGGTTGAATACCTCTCTTCTTGTTCTTTTAAATGTACACTATTTCTAATGTCTTATCAACTATTATTATGCTCTCTTTAAAATAACTTTAAAGCAAAAAGGAGAGGAAAACAAGGTATTGAAAAGCAAAGTTAATATTTAATTATTTGACCTGTCCTACATACCTATATCTGGCAATCTGAACAAAAAATTGATTATAACAGTACGGAATATTAGCAACCACTGTTAATTTTCTATTCTTGTTTTGAAATTCTGCACCATGTGTATTGTTGTATATTGCTCTGTTTGTTTCTTTATTTTTGTTATGTGTTCTTGCTTTCATCTTTGTTTTTACTCTTTAAAATAAAATTAAAAAATAAAAACAAAAATTATGATGATAGAAAAGAAAAGGGGCAGGTATGATGATGTGTGCATGAAGTGGGTGGGAGTATTTCGGGGGAGGGAGATTAACAGCAATGTGTTTTTTACTGTAAGAACATTTGTTTAATTTAAATGTACACTTTATTTTTCAAAGCTTAGATTCCTATATCCAAGGTACAGTATTCAGTTTCAAGAAGCAAACAGGCTAGCAAGCTTTGTGCTTTCTTCCCTTGCTACAAGGGAAATGCAATAATCATTTGGGTTTTTTTGGTGGGAGAAGGCATGCTGGAGATCGAACCTAGGGCCTTGTGCATGCTAGGCAAACATTCTACCACTGAGCTACACCTTCCCCTATCCTTTATTTTGAAGTAGATGCTCTCGCATGCCTCAGAACTTGCTGCCTAAAATGCTGCACTCCAGATTCGCTTCCTAAAAATCTTTAATGAGGGGACAGGGCTGCTAGCACAGACATTACCAACGCTGTACTGGGTTGTTCTTCATGGTGACCCAGCTTCAGTTCGTGTTGTTTAGATATGAGAACTGGCTCAGTTCTAGTAAAGAACCATGAGTTTCTGTTAGGGTACCTGGCCATATCCTCTCGCCAGTCTACTTTTCACTTTTGATTATGTATCTATTCAACAATGTCCTTTTTGGTTGATTATTTATATTGCACTTATGATACATAGATTTTATACACTGTGTCCATAAAGCCCTACAGATTAGGCCCTCTTGCTGTTCTTCCAACATTGGTTTTCATTAATTTGCTTCTACCAGTAAACCCCCATGTGGACCTTGGTATTCTGTAATCCTATCACATCTAAAAGTGTCTCTTATAGTTAGCCTTGTCTAAAGAGTAGAGCCACAACTGGGCTTGACAATGATGTTGTTGCCATTCTCATCACATTTGTTTCCTTTATAAATACAGTTTCATCTGCTCTTTATCAGCAAGTCAGCAGGTGAGTGGTTGGGTGTTGATTGTCTCCACTTTTACATGTTTATTATCTGAGCCTTTTCTTCTCTTTCTCAACTATCTGTTTCAAAAGACCTAGTATTTGTATTTAACATAGTGTCGACCATCACTGTCTTCCAGGTGCTGAGATGTCCTAATTGATGTTATGGCTTTTATTAGGGTTTTAAATTCTGTATAGTAGAATATTACTTCTCTCTTGTCTACTCTGACATTTATATTTCTTAATCCAACACTCTCAGTTTCTTTTCATGTATAATTCCCACCACTGCATTTTGGGTAGCCTTAAACTATTTTAGTAAATAGCTCCTACCTCTTACCTAACAGACTCAGAAATTCTTCCAGTGGGATTCTAGATTTGACCTAATGGGGATCTGGTGGCTAGAAAATAGCTATGGGTAGTTCCCAAGGGGGCGGTGTGTTGTCTTTGAAAAATAGATTACCACATCCCCTCCAAATAAGAGACACAGGCTAGCCTTTAGAGGGGAGAAGCGAGAGACTTCCACTGGCCCATCAGACTCAGCTATATTTGGATTCAACGCTCTCAAGGGTATTAACCCTATCTCTGGTCTTAGGACCCCAGGCCTTAATTGACGCCCTTTCTCTGTTGTACCAAAGTTGCTGAGGTCAGCAATGCAGCATTTTCTGAAAGTCCACTACAGTTATAATTAGCTTCTTGGGCTGACCTTAGGTTTTCTCACTATTCAGCAGGAGGTGATTCAGCTCAAAATTTTCTTGTAGAGTCTGTTTTGTAGGACCGCTTCTGGTATTCATCTTCTTCAGTTGGGTTTCCTAGAAACAGACTTGAAATAAAGACTTGTGATATCATATTAGGAAATGTCTTCAGAAACAATGCATATGAGGAATTAGAAAAAGCAGAACTGATCAGACACAAAAATCCCACGGTGGTGGAATAATAGAAACCTCAGATAATCCTTTGGGGTTGTCTGCAGCTGAGACAAACTTTTGTAATTTGATGCAAGGGTAACAGGTCTTCACACTTGCTTGAACCAGTAAATTGGGTGCAAGACACCCTAGGGGAGGAGCTGAAACCTAGCACTTCCAGGGGAGAGATATAGCTATGAGTAGCAGCCAACTCTTCCAGAAACTCACAAAAGAATGCTCTGGTCCTGTTGGTAGGGGCATTTGACCAATGAACTAGAGCATCTGGAATAATGCATAACACATTTCTACTTTTATTCATTTAAAATAACACTTAGAATATAAACTCCAAGAGAACAGGGATTTTGCTTCTCTCATACATTGACGTCTCCAGAATTCAGAAGAGTTTGGCTCAGTATTTACTCAGGAAGTATTTGTTGACTAAATGATTGAATTGAGTGAGTAATTAACGTGTATTTATAGATGTCACATTTTGTCAACTGACAATCACTTGGCATATCACAAGGAATACTAACAAATGAAAACACAAATAGTGAAGCACCCAGAATATGTCTCTGCTTTCACATTTGAATATAAATCTTACATGGGTTTTTTGTTTTATTTTTTGAAATTAAAACTTATTCAAATGCATTAAACAGGGGCCGGGGAGGTGGTTCAGTGGAATATGTGCTTCTCTGGCAAGTGCAAGGGCCTGAGTTCAATCCCCAGTTCCAAAAAAAAAAAAAAAAAAAAAACAAAAACAAAAACAAAAAGAAAAACAAAAAACCCACCAAATGCATTAAACAAATTGATGAATGGCATGACCGATGTCCTCATTTTAGCCATGACCTCCCAGGCTGACCTGGAGTCTTAATGAACTGACTGGGCTCTTTGGTATGAAAATATTAAGAGAAATGTTATAATTGGATCAATTCCTGTGCTAAGACTAAAAAGATAAATTTGATTTTGTACCTAGATCTTGTTAATACTTACTTTCACTTGCCTCCAAATAGAACTCTGCTTTTGATTTTAAATGTAGGTTTTCAAGAATTTTTTTATAATATTATAAACATATAAGATCTTTTCATCTTTCTCTAATCATTTTCTTTCGAATGTTGGCACTCTCATATAGTGTGAGCCCCAGAGAAAGTCTGCCTCATTGTCTATTTCCAGAATATTTCCAATTGCAAAATGTCCCAAAAACTCAACATGGGTAAAAATTTTACTTTTCTTAGTTGCAACAAGCACAGTGTGTGTTGTTTTACAGTTGAAAACAAATGACCAGACTTTCTGCGATGAGACAATATCAGGAATGGTCCCCAGAAGTTTTGTGGACCAGCTTCCCCTGCAAAAATAAGTGCAACTAGTGAAATATGTTCTTTTAAATGCAACAGTGTTAAGTTTATGAAATTTGTGTTAAGGGAATGCAACAAATGAAATGTTTATTTGAGAAAATCTGCAGCTGCCAGGTAGGAATGGCAAGAAGACTCTGCGGGATTTGATCAGTGATCTGTTCCCACAGTCACACCCCTGGGAGAATCGAGTGAAATTCTACTCCAGGTGCGAGGACTCCAAAGTGAGACTTCGCTCTTAAATGTAGAGTTTGATTCTGAGCTGCAGAGGTTTCACTCCTTGTGAACATAGCTCTGAGGTGGGATGCTCTTCGTCATCCTGTCCCAACTTATTAGGAGGAAGGTTTATCCAGGCATAGCAGGCTAAGAAAACTGTTGCCTGGCTTGCTTTTCTTGCAGATTTTTTTTTACTTTATTGTACCTGTCTGCATTACATGATGGTGCTGCTCATCCTAAGGAGTTGGTATAAGTGCACAGCATATCCTAATTCCCTCCATTTCCTTACCTCCTCTTGCTTCCATCTCTTGATCCCTTGCCCATGTGCAAAACTTTGGATCCAACTCATTACCAGGGGACCCCATCTTCCATGGGAGGAGAGGCAAACTGAAAGTACCAGGGTCTTCTGCACCTCTCAGTACCCAGCTACTCCATCCCACCCAGGGCATAGGCAAGCCACAGGAACACAGAGCTCCAAAGCTGTGCTATATGCATTAAAACCCAAACATAAATGTGGGGTGAAAGGTGGAGCAAGGGTGGTAGTGGGGATAATTGAAGTTTGTTGTATGCATGTTATCCACCAAAATGTCTGTTAAGTCATTAAACATGTAAGAAGACGATAATAATAAAAGCAAGCTCCAGAGGAAGCGGATGGGAGCCAGAATTCAGAATTTCCATAATACATGTAGAAATGTTCAGTTTTCAACAAAAAATGTGAAACACATCAACAGACAGGAAAATATGACCTACACCAGAAAGAAAAAACAGACCACAGAAAGTGCCTGTGACCTGAGAAAATAATGAAATAAAAAAAAGAAATGAAAAAACAAAAGAACACCAGTAAAAAGTAATTAGGCAATTATAAATGACAGCATAATATGTATTTCTTCCCCCTTGTTTAACAGATTTAAAAATAATATAAGTAGAGGGACTTACTTGTATTTCTGAGCCTACAACACAAAGAAATTCAGTGTTTATCAGTAACACGAAGAAGGTGGTGAGAACAAAAGTATTTTGGAGTAATAAAAACATCAGATGGTAACTTAGATGCACAAGGGTCCAGAAATGATAAATAATAAGGTTAATATAAAAATATGATATGTAAGTTTCCTTCCTCCATTGGGAAAGAAGCGGGAGAAAGCAAAGAAATCTTTTACTGCTCAGTGTGTGGGAGGGCTGCTGGAGAGAAGCCAGTTCCATCAGGGAGGAGGCTGGCAGATGAAAAATTTACCAGGCTGGGTTGGGGGTGGAGTTTGCATGGGGGGGATTTTACATTGGTGGTTCGGCATCTTCACAGGTACTAAGTGGAGAGGGTCCAGTTCTAGAATCCCCATGCCACACTGCCTCACTGCCATGGTGACCCAGCAGCTGTTGCAAGAGCACAGACCCATTATTATATACTTACTTTTCTTTTCCCAGTCTCAATAGACAAAACATTATGTAAAATAATAATAATGATATATTATGGGGTTGGAAACACATATGCAGTAGCACGTATATAACAGATAATCACAAGAGTAGCCCCAAAATGAGGAAAGAATAGACACAGTCCTCATTGGAATTTAATTAGTATAAATCTGAACTTGATTCTGATAATTTTTTACGTTTATGGTAAGCCTTAGGACAACCACCAAGAAAATAACTAAAAATGTGGAACAATATGAATATAGAGACAGAGATTGGAGGGATTAAGAGCCAAAGAAAGCTAAGGATTGCCAGGATCCACAGAGGGTAGAAAGAAGAAGAAGAAGAAGGGAGAATTGTTCTCCAAGACTTCATAGGTAGCAGGGATGCCAATATCTTGATTTTGGATTTCTAGCCTCCAAATTACAAGAAATCAATTTCTGTTGTTTTAAGCTACTCAATTCATAATAATTTGCAGTGGCTGCCCCAGAAAACTCATATAGACTTCTAGAAATGTTTTTAAGTGTCTAGCAATGGGGGGGGGTTGGCATTTATTTTTCATTAAAATTTGGAAAATGAAAGTCTTAGAAAAATGTAACCTCTATTTTAGGTTATGTCTTTGCTGCTTTTCTCATTGCTGAGACAAAATACCCAACTCCTCCAAGGGAAGAAAGGTCTAATTAGCTCACAGTTGTAGAGGTTATAGATCTTTACCGCTGGCTCCAAAGCAGGGGGGCATGGCATAGGGGATCACTTCATGGCAGGAGAAGACAGAAAAAGTAAGTCTAGAGAAAAGTAAGCCTGTTTCTGTCCCTTGTATTGTATGCAGACTCCCTACCCTGGCAGCTGTAGTGCTCCTATCCTGAATCCCAGCATTAGACCTTGAATTGAAAACAAAAGCTAGATTCGTTCACCTCCAGAGAAAGCCTAAGACTACATGAGGCTTTGGGGGAACATCTAGACACAAACCATAGTATGCTGAAACACCTTCCCATTTCTCCTTCCAGATTCATATGATGAAGTTCTAAACACCAATATCTAAGAATGGGGAAATAGGTTTGCAAATGAAATTAATTAAGATAAGTTTATACTTGTGGGTTGACAACTGGTGGTCAACTTGTTACATCCAGTTGAACTGAACTAGTGTGGTGCTGGGCGTGCGAGGCCAGCAGCATAAGAGGAAGAACTGAGAAGCTGTTGGGAAGCTGTTGGAGTTGCTGGAAGCTTCTGGTTCTCTTGGGCTTTTCTATTGGAGGACCCTGACTTGCTGGATTTCCTGATGAACTTGATTGTTCTCATTAGAGGAGACTGGCACCTTCTTGTCACTGAGAATGGCTGCCATTCATTTTGGGGAGCTCTGGTCCTCCTCATCTTGAGCCTCACTTGCTAGCTCCAGAAGGGAAGATGGTGCAGAGCTAAGTCTTCTGGAGAAGGTCTTTGTGTTGGCTTTCTGATGGGAACTCAGCTTTCCTCATCATTGGAGTTGCTTGGGCCCTCACTGCTTCTGAGGATGGCTGTGGTACTTTTGGAGGAGCTCTGGTTCTCACCTTGAGCACTGCTTCCTGGCTCCAGTCAGATCCCTCAACCTGCTGGCACAGATCCTTCATTGCATTGGGACAGACTTTGTAGCTCCCACACTGACCTTTGGGCCTTTCCAGCACAGATCCGGGAAGCAGGCCCACTTGAGACATCGTCATGGGCTCTAGGCCTCCAGCTGGACTTGTGGGAGGCATTGTTATGAGCTCTAGGCTGTCAGCTGGAATCAAGCAGGATGTTAGGATCCAGACGTTTAGTGGATTCTTTGGCTTTAGTGTGTGGATAGATTTCCTCTACTCTATGTGTATATGACTTTTTTGGTGATCCATTAAAAAATAATCTTATAAAATATGTGTCTTATTCAGAAAACCAGAATGACAGGCACTCCAAACATGACCCTACTATTACACATTGCTATATTCATTGCACTTGCTTATTTCACAGATATCAGCATATATAGTTAGTCAGGGTGAGAATCCTACCAATTAACTGCTAGTTTTGAAAACCTGATGAAGATTCTCAGTATCATTGCCTTGTCCATCTTGTACATATAAATGTATGGTTTTGTTCCTGTCATGTTTTCTAGATTTTTTCCTTGTACTCTCTTCATTGTCTAATCCTCAAGTTCTCGTTTTCCTTTTAATTGTGTTATACCTTTCTATTTGTATTTCTTCTTTTGAGTTCTTATACTAGGGAGACTATACAATATTTACACATGTGGGTCGGGTTTATTTCACTTATGACTATATCTTCAAGTGGCATCCACTTAAATATGAAGGTTTTGAGTTTATCATTCTTTATAGCTGAATAATACTCCATTGTATAAAAGTATCACATCTTTTCATCCATTCCTCAGGTGACAGGCATCTTGGTTGTTTCCAAGATTTGGCTATTAAAAATTGTGTTGCTATAAACATAGGTACACATATATCACTATGATATGATGTTTTCAGATCCTCTGGGAAAATTCCCAGTAGGAGAATAGCTGGTTTGAATGGAATTTGCAGTCCCAGTTTTTAAGGGGTCTCCACACTGATTTCCATGATGGTTGCACCAGTCTACATTCCCACCAGCAGTAGAGAAGGGTTCCTTTTTCCCCACAGCCTCTCCAGTGCTGCTTGTCATGACATGCCAGTTGCTGCCGTGCTGTCTCTCAGGTAGATGTTTGTTTAAAAAGGAAGAGGGTGGTGAATGAAGGCAGGAGACAGGTAAAAGGGTGTTGCGGGACTGTGCTGCTACAATGCTGTGTATGGTTAAATTTCTAAACTTCTGTGTAAAAATATGTAATGGTTTATTCCTATTTTTTAAAATATATTTTTATTTAAAATTTTTTTCTTCATATTCTGATGGAACTTAAAGTTTAACACATCAATACTTGATGAAAAATACCTGTTCCATGTTATGCCTAAGATGTTTGATATTCAGACTGATAGTGAGGTTAAACTCAACTGCCTAGTTTGTAGGGTAATAATGATAAGCTTCCCTTCTGGAGGTTTAACAACCTAAGTTTGCAGATCAAAAATTAGAGAAAAAGGAGGGCTGCAAGGACAGCCAACATTTTGGCCCTAGTCTTTCAAATTCAATGAGGACTCAGGACATAGGAGAACCTGTAGTGTAACACCCTGCAACTCAGTTGTGTACCAAATTTTCTGATCAAGATTATAAGGCCACAGAGGAAAGTGATCGATGATGTAGAATGTGCCTAAGGAGAGTCACATGGAAAGAAAATTCTCTCAGGCTTTCACAGAGAGCAAATTGGTCAAGCAATAGCTGTGACTCATCCACATGGCTGACACTGAAAAAGAATCTACAAAGTGTTATACAGGGTTTCAGGGTAAATCCTGAAGGTATTTGAGTGACCTTATCAAATATAAAAGTTACATTTCTTGTTATATAGGTCTTGCTTTATCTTGGTCTCAATCCAGCAGAAAAGTATAAAAACAAAGTATAAATTAAAGTCATATTAATATGCTGAGCTGTGAAAGGTTCAAGTCAACAACTTCTGACATGATCAGTCTTACAGAAAACCCAGTACTATTATGGACTACTGGACTATATTGGAATATTTTGCTGAATTCATGCACCTACAATATTTAACTGACAATTGAATATGCTTCTCTGACAAAATTAAACAAAAAAAGGGGATACAAATGAACAACCATTTTGTATGTGTATACTCAAAATAGGATAGATATACAACTACAGTCTCTTAATTCAATGAATAGAAAGATTTGTTCTAATAGTGTTTGTAAATAGGATATCATGTCTGCATCTTGTACAATGAATAACCACTAAGACAACAATATGCAATGTATGAATTATTTAAAGTGTCCTACTAATTGGATTTGAAACTGTCTCATTGCTACTTGTTTCTCAATAAAATTATTGGAAAAAAAAATAAATGACCATAATGAAATGTGTAAGTATTTGAAGCTGAACAATCTAGTTTGAGGATCCTCATTTTGTTAAAGAAGCCAAGGAGCAAACCCAGTCTACTTACTGTGTCAACTTCTCATAACACTAATCACAAGATAAAGAGGCACTGTTTTAATGAACATTTTTGTTAATGTAATACTGCATTATACAGATACAACATACATAAAGAGCAGTAATTATAAATGAATATCTTGGGGAATTTCACACATGTATATATTTTATTGCTATTGTAGTATCTGAGTATGTAAATATACAATGTGCATTTATCCATTCTATTATTGAGAAGTAGTTTCAAGTGTTTTCTATTAATAAATCTACAGTGAATAATTTTGTTCACATAAAAAATATGAGTCCTATATTTTATTGTTCCCTTTGCAAAGCCCCAAACTACAACAGTACTGGACTGTGATGGGCCTCTAAACCAATGGTGTCTATAAAAAGTGGAAATGGAGCACACTCACACAGAAAGCAAGCATCTCACTGGACTTCCACTGCCATAAACCAAGCTACTATGAAGAACTCTGCGACATGTAGAACAGATACTGAGCTATCACCTCCCGGGTGAATGTTTCCCTGTTAACATCTTGCTCTTGGATTTACAAACTGTAGAGCTATGAGACAGTAAATTTCTATTGTTTCAGTCACTTAATTTGTGAGTACTTTGTTATGATTGACCTAGGAAACTACTCCACCCATAATGGCATTTTCACATTATGATAACTTTTCTGAATAGTTCCCATTTTAGTTTTATGTTTTAAAATTTATTTATTTATTTATTTATTTATTTATTTATTTAGCAGAATCAGGGATTGAACTCTGGCCCTTGCGCTTGCCAGGGAAGCACTTATTCCACTTAGCCATCTCCCTGGCCCCTTAGTTTTTTTTTCTAAAAATGTACAGATATGAATTTATCTATACACACAGGTAAGAATCTGTGCAAGTATCAGAGGCAGACTTCCCTTATAAAGATTATTTAAAATTTGAATATAAAAAGGTGACTATAAAGCCTTTTAATTCATACTAATGTCTGATAAGTTGGTGTGATTTTTCTGCTAGACTACAGAAAGTAATTTTGCTTGATTTATTATTATATTGATTAAGGCCCAGATTCTGGAAAGTTATATGTTGACTCAGAGAAGACTGACAAACAGTAAATTACTTTTTCCTGGGAGAGTCAAATTATTTTTTTCCTATAGAAAAGATAACCCCCAAAGGTTATTATTTCATTGCTCTGAATCTAAATTAGCCATCTTATTTCAGTTTTCTTTCTTTGGCAACTCTCTTTCAATCTCCTATATCCTTCTTTTAAATAGGTTTACGATTTTTGCTCATTCTTTCATTAATGAGTTTGAAACATCTTTGACATCTGTATATGATACATGTATATTAGAATCATATTTTTAATACTTAGAAAATTATACTTTGACATGTTTTAGATCACTGTAATCAGGGTCTTAATTTCCATGAAGAAGAAAAATTATTAAAGTAAAATGATCTTGGATGACTGAAAGTTGCCAATTTGAATTTTCCTAGTAATATCAATTTAAAAACCACAAACCCTGAAAACTATCTAGTAATGCCACAATGTAATGAATTGAAATGTAGGGATTTTTAATACCAAATGAGTAGGAGAACACACAGTGTGAGCTAAATAGCATTATGAAAATTTATTCCATTCTTATTTTCTCATACCACATTTTGGTGGAAACCTCAGTGACAAGAATAATGTAGGAAGTATTATTTGTTGAAACTGTACTTTCGATTTGATTTGAAACTGTCTCATTGCTATATGTTTATCAATAAAACTTTGAAAAGAAAAAAAAAAAGAATAATGTAGGAAGCATTGCCCATGGCTGGCTGGCTTCCTTTGTTCTTCTACAATTTCTCTTGTTCACTCACTGAAGGTCTTTCTACATCCCACTGAGTGTTTGCCATAAGACAAATAGTACCAGTTGTTTGCCAAGGGGCTATCATTTATGGAAAAGCATGGCTCGTGACGTTTTAACAAGAAGAGAAGATTTATATTGAATCCTTCTCCAAATAATTATTATCTTGTCCACAGCCCAGAAATACTGAGAGACTGAAGAAAATGCCAAGAGATGATTTGTGAGAGATGAGATTTATGAAAGTAGCAACAAGTGAGGTTAGGGTTAATTGAGATGCTCTAGTAGAGAAGAATAGTCCAGCGGCAGTGGAGCCGGACACAGCAATCTCCAGAGAGAACTTGAAGGGTCCAGTGGCATCCGGATGGACAACAGCCCTCCACCCTGCCCTGTATCACACTGCTATTGCAGGCAAGAGTTTTATGAACTACATAGCAGTGACATCACTAGTTTTATTATTCCATTGTCCAACGAGCATTCCGAGGAACAGCTGGCTTAACATATGGGAAGGAAGATAACATTGTAGAGAACACTAGTTCACCAAGGTCTCGGTGTTCTAAGATAATAGTTTTCCAGGCATTCTATTCCCTGTCCACTGATAGTGGCCCCTTTACTCGACAGAAGGAGTCTTGGGAACACAAAAGAGGGAGTTCAAGGGACATGGCAACAAATGCCTTAGTTTCTCTCAGGGATGACGCAATTATAAAATTAAAAATTTTTTCTATATGTTGTGGGGAAAGACAGCAAGTTTAGCAGTGTGTAGTGAGCAATTTATGTACCAGTTATTTTATTTCTCACAGAGAAATTATGGCCTCATAGAAGGGCCTAGAACATTGTTCTTAGTGTTAGTACTTCCTATATGGGGAAGCCACCTTCTTCTCTATATAGAATAAATATGAAATGTATGTCTGAAGGTAGCAGATAGTCAGCAGGAATAGAGCATGCTTTGCACATTCATCTGGGTTTCACAGGAAACTGAGGAAAAGCAGAGACTGCTTCCTTTTCCTTACTTCCTTCATTGCTAGAAGAAGGAAGGTGGCCATTGATCAGTTCCTCCTAGATAAAATAAACAAATTACAATGAGTTCAGTTCAAACATTGTTCCTGTAAGAGACACGAGAGGGCTTTGTGTAGCTGCTGGCAATGTTATGTAGTCAACTGGCCCAATTTAATGCTCTGAAGTGGTCCCAGGAAAGGAGGATTTCTCATGTGTAAATTGATCTTGCAAATTTTTCCAGAGGTAAATTTTGACTTGACTGAATAAGTGTGACCGAGTTGGACTTTAGGACAGCTTCTCAGTATATAAGAATGTACTGTGCTCTTTATGTTAGACCTCTGGAAAGTTGATGGAGGTGGCAGGAAATCAAAACTCAGAAAAATTCAGGAGCAAGGTGCAATCATTTTAATGGGGATGAGAGTGAAATCTACACAAGAAATAGGCATTAAAGTATTTTTACTATGAGTCTGAGACTATTGAATTGGTTGAGAAGCAAAGTGACTGACTTCCAGAAAGCAAAACTCACTGCTTATGCAATTATGAAGGCAGCTGGTATGTTCTTCGTTTCTAGTCAGGAAATTCCCCTATGCGCTTGCATGTGAGACTAGTTTTAGAAAAATGTGTTTAGCAAAGGAGTAAGACAATGAACCATCTTTTCATTCTCCTACTACTCTAGGGTTTATCTGTATTCCATGGTAGATGTCATAGCTTTAAGGAGGGCCACAGAAACAATGGCACTGAAAATGAAGTCTTTTTATTTTTTAATGAACTCCCAAAAAGCCAAAATAGTTCATTATTTAATTATAGAAAACCAGTCTTATAAGACAGTCTGAGGGCAGAAGGCCAATTTTGCAAAGTCAGGGTAAAGAAAAACTGATGTGCTGGGGTGTAGCGCATGTACGTGTGACCCCAGCTCTTGGGAGGTGAAGGCAGGGAGGTTGCCTCAAGGTCGAGGCCAACCTGAGTTCCACAGTGAGACCGTGTCTCAAAAAACCAAATCAAGACAAAACAAAATCCCCAAAAACAAACATTAAAAAGGAGAAGTCTGTTGAGAAGTTCATCAGTGTTGACTGTACTCCCAACAAACTATCGGAAAGCTTATTATATCAATGCTTATTGACAGAATTTGTTAGAGTGCTATTGGAGAATACCAACTTCATAAACTACTGATAACTTTTTAAAATCAGGAAATTGTGAGGGGCCTGTGAGATAGCTCAGGAGACTAAGCACCTGCTTAGGAAAGCTCAGGGACCAGGGTTCAATCTCCGGTCCACATACTGCACTGGCCCCGCACCTGGGGTGTACTGAGTGTAGGTGTGGCGGTGCATGCCTGTAATCCCAGTGCTGGAGAGTCTAAAAACAGAAGGATCACTAGGAGTCCAAGCTGCATAGTGAGACCCTGTACCAAATACATAAATGAAAATAATAATAATAATAATAATAATAATAATAGTATAACAATCAGGAAATTGTACAACAATACTTATAGGGCTTAAAGCCAGCTAGTTTGGGAGATCTAAGGTGGGGTAACATGGGATTGGAAAGAATTTATAAGTTTACTTTTATCAGTAACAAGATGAGGGGCTTGAATAGTCTAAAAAAACAAATATTTTTTCTCAATAAGTAAGGAGTTAAGTTGGTTTGTAGTTCTGTTTTCTTGGAAGCAAATAATTCTGAGACTGATCAAAGCAGTTACTTTTATTATTTGTTTATTTATTTAGTTCATATTGTCTAGTCCTGTACTGTTTAATATAAAGACTGGAAATCATGTTTTGCTTCTGTTTCATCTTTGGCCAGGAGAAACCGCAAGAAAGACTATTGCCATCCAGAGACATGATCAATCAGGTCTACACACTGGGCAATGTGTAGTCATGTCGAGTTTCTGATGATAATTATTCCACCCTGCATAAGTGAAATGTTTTCTGATGTGTATATCTTGGAAGGTCATGCCTGGATCATTTGATGGAACAGAGACTGCACAACAGAATTTAAGATTATGGGGAACACAATTTGAGATGTGCAACATGGATAGTTACTAAGACGAAGGCTATAGGGTTGTCATCACTCTTAAAGCAGAAGCCAAGAGTGACCAAATGAAACAGAACTGATTCCAACCCTAACTTGAAAAGGTCACATGATAAGATAGGTGTAGCCAAATAAAATAATTTTACAATTTCATATTGATTTTCTAGATCATTTTAATAATATTAAAGAGCCAAAAGACATCTGTAATGATGTAAGTATAACCCGTTCCCCAATCCAGCATGTGTTCTGCTTTAATAGACTGCTTCATTGAGGCCTGTCCAAAATTTTTTTTTTTATTTGTAATTCTTTTAGGGAAGGGTCTACAGGGTGTTACTACTAGATCAGCAGTGATCTGTCTGTTTACAGCCTCCCAAGAGCTGGGATTACAGATGCGCACCACCATGCCCAGTCTCAATTGCTGTTTCAGCAGCACCCTGAGGACGGAGCAGCACAGCAGGCTTGGGGATCGAACCCTTGGGCCTTGCTCCTGTTTGCAGGCACTTCAATCTGCTGCTCTATATGGCCGACCTCAAGGCCTGTCCAAATTTATGAACTTCTTGGGTGAGGAATTCTTGAGTAATACGACCACTCTCCTGTTCGCTTTAGCAGTCCCTGTGGAATTCTCTCTACTTCTTAAGTTTCACAGAGTAGAAATTGCAGACAATAGTCTGAAGTCTTCCTTCCTCCACTGATTATTTCTAAACTATAAAGGATAGAACTTTTCATTTTTGACCTATCTGTGTTTTCTTAGAAGGAAAGTGTATAGGTCAAAATGGATGCAGGTGATATTAAAGCTAACTTTAGAGGCAGACCTCAGTTTACTGACATAGATCCCTGTCTGATTTACAGACTGCAGGTTGCTGCTGAATTCTAGTATATGTGCTGCCAAAGCAAGCACAAGATTGCTGCTCAGACATTCATATAAAATTGGCCTGGCACAAATTCCACTATCCTAGTGCTGGGCCAATTCTACTGGACATCCACATGTGAGTGTTACCATTGAAAACAGATCACAGGGTGGTCTCCAATGATTGGTATTGGTTTTAGAACATAAATCTGTAAGCTTCCAGGGATGGGGCTTAGGTTCAGTAATGCACTTTTCCTACCATGTCTGTAAAAATGAGACAACCTCTAAATATACTGCTTCTGTTCCCTCGTTTTTTTGGGGGGGGCTCTATTTTTGTGAAGTTTGTGAACCTTAGCTCATCTCTCTCTCTCTCTCTTTCTCTCTCTCTCTCTCTCTCTCTCTCTCTCTCTCTCTCTCTCTCCTATTAAAAAGGAAACACTTTTCTCAACATCATAGAGACTTTAGGTTTCTGACTATGAAGTTTGTTATGGGTTTTGTGATCTAAATGTTACTTGGTCATTGAGTTCAGTAAATCAGGAACCAACTCATTTATAATAAAGAAATGATAACAGATGAAGCTGAGTAGTACCAAAAAAATCCCATTTCTGATTTTGGCTGAAATTATAGGTAGGAGATTGGAATTATGTTTTGTTTTTTTTTGGTACCAGGGGTTGAACTCAGGACTTTGTGCTTGACCAGACAAGTTCTTATTCTACTGAGCTCTCTCCCCAGGCCCCTGAGGATTGGAATTATGACAAGTAGTATGTAAGCATGCAAAAGAATTATTAGGAACAGGAGACTTGTAGGTAGATATGAAATAATGAAATAATAAGTGTCTCCTAACAATCAGAAACCTTAAAGCAGAGAAGAGAAAAGAAAATAGCTAGAGAAATACTGAACAAAATAATTCAGACAGAAGCATAGGACTCACTGGTCCTCATTATCTTGATCTTGTTTATAAGTCCTGAATGCAAGCTGTGTACTATTAACTTCTATACTTGCAGACTTTTGTTAAAAGATGTTTACCACCCAAATCATATGCATCTAGAAAGTTTCTGCAGATTCTCAGATCAAAGTCTCTGTCAAGAACAGTCTGCCAGTGATTCAGGGTTGGGAGACATCACTAAGACTGAAAAATATAAATGCAATTGTTTACACTTGATGGTTTTTCTTTTTATTATTATCATTAAAGTCTGAGCATATGTTTTAACAGTTATTATACCAATCTGTGTACACAAACATTAGCATGTTTCCTTTAATTTGAATGGACATGATATTGAAATGTTTTGCTAATTAGTCTAGATGTAGCCTAAACTTTTACAGTATGTCCATTATTAAGTTTGAAAACAAAATCTCTGTCCCCTCATTTCTGAGTTAATGAACATTTTAAGGATGCTATTTAAGCCTTATTATTTCTATTTTTTTCTTTATGAGATAAATGAACAGAATTTTTTGTGATCTGGTGAAAAAATTAATGATAGTTTCAGATTTTAAGGTGGGTTACCATTGTTAATATTCTAAATTTGTCCACTGAATTCAGAAAAGAGAAAATTAAAACTTTATTTTAGAGGACAGTACATTACATCATAAATCCCAGCTTTTGGCAGTATTTTGCAAATACATGATATGTTAAAATTAGTTTTAATAATTTATTTTCCCCAAAATTAAGAAAACATCTTTTCATCAATGAGGAATGTGCCTAAAATTCACGTATCTTGGGGACAAAATACAACTTTTTTACTAAGCAAAGAAAAGCTGAAAAGTTCCATCGATTTGGTGAAGGAAAATAATTGGATATACTCAAGATGCTCAGCAAATTCCTAACAGGACAAAACAAAGAAAAATATAAAAGCATTGTAATCAAATTGTTGAAAACCAAATACAAAAAAGAAAGTTATTGGATATAGTCACTGAAAAGTACTGGTGGTGATTTGTATAACAGATTTTCCATCACAAACCACAGAGGTCAGAAAGTTTAAGAATGCTTTGCAAGTGCTGAAGGAAAAGAACCATCAACCTGAAACCCAATGCCAGTGAAAAGTAAGAGTGAAGGCAAGTAAACATGTTCTCAGGTGAAGGAAAACTAAAAATTCGTTGCTATGTCAAACTGGTTTAAAAATAAATGCTGAAAGAATTTCTTCAAGTGGAAGGGAAACAGTAGGTTCAAACTTGGAAAATTAGGAAGAGCGTCAGTACATCTGTATACAAGATTCCTAGGACTGCAATAACAAATCAACCTAAGTTTGGAGACCAAAAATTAGAGAAATAGAAGGGCTGTCCGAACAGCCAACATTTTGACCATAGTCTTTCAAGGTCAGTGAAGACTCAGGACATAGGAGAACCTATAATGTAACATCATGTAACTCAAATGTGTCCCAAATTTTCTGATCAAGAAGATTATGGGGCCACAGAGCAACGTGATAGATGATGTAGAGTGTGCCTAAGGAGAGTCATATGGAGAGAAAGCATTCTCTCAGTCTTTCACAGAGAGCAAACTGGTCAAGCGATGGCCATGACTTATCCACATGACTGACAGTGACAAAGGATCTGCAAACTGCGGTACAGGGTTACAGGATAAATCCTGAGGGTACTTGACTGAACTTATCAGATACAAAAGTTACATTTCTTGTTCTATAGGTCTTGCTTTATCTTGGTCTTAACCATCCAGCAGAAAAGTATAAAAAAAGAGGTATATAAAGTAAAGCCATATTAATATGCTGAGCTGTGAAAGGCTCAAGTCAACAACTTCTGTGGATACCCCACTACTATTGTGGACTGCTGGTCTGTGTTGGATTGTATTGCTGAATTTACACACCTATAGTATCAGATGCCAATGGAATACTCATTTCTGACAGGACTAAACAAAAAAATGCGATACAAAGGAAGGACCATTTTGTATCTGTATATGCAGAATAGTTAGAATGAAGCTACTTTCGCTTAATTCAATGAAAAGAAAGATTTGTACTAATAGCGTTTGGACAGGATATTCTGTCTGCATCTTGTACTACGGATAACCACTAAGAAGAGAACAATGTACAATGTATTAATTATTGAAACTGTCCTATTAATCAGTTTTGAAACTGTCTCATTGATAATTTGTTTCTCAATAAAATAAAATTAAGAAAAAAAACCCACAAATCACTACAGGTTTGATGGCTTGAAACACTAGACCTTACTCTTTCCCAGTTGCGAAGAACAGAAGCATGAAGTCCGGGTTTCAGCAGGACAGAGCAGGCCCCAAGGGCTCTAGAGAAGAATTCTGGGCCTTTTCAACTTCTGGTGGCAGATGGCATCCATGACTTCTTTGATTGTGTCACCCCAATTTCCATGGTCACACTACAGCCTTCTATTCATATCTGTGTCATAACTTGTATCTTTTATGAAAACATTTGTTAACTGACTTTGCAACCATTCATATGACCCAGGGTTATCCCATTTTAAGATCCTTGAGTATGTCTGAATAAGGTCATCATATTCTCAGGTTCCTGGTATTGGAAGGGCATAATTTGAGAACCCCCTATTCAACCCTACACAGAGTCCACTTAAAAGGTTATTTTTAACATCTTATGTACTATTAGACCCTATGGGGGTCTAACAGAGACCAGGTCTGCCAGAGGTCAGGTGGCTTATAAGCAACAGAAATTTATGTCGAGCCATTCTGGAGATGGGCAAGTCCCAAATCAAGGGCTAGTATATTCATTGTTTGGGGAATGAATCCTTCTTCACAGGTGGTGCCATCCCTCTGCATCCTCACATGATGGAAAGTGCAAGGTAAGTTGCTGAGGCCTATTTTTTTTTTTTTTTTTTTGGACTGGCCCAGGCTGCATTATGGATGGGTCTGGTGAGGCATGTGGGGCTGGGGATTGAACCGTGGTCCACTGCGCCTGACTGAGTTTGCTCAAACAGGCACATTAGACAACTGAACTAACCCACAGGCCCCACTGAGACCTATTTTACAAAGGAAATAGTCCCATTCCTGAACAGTCTCCCTCACCACCTAAAAAGATATCATCCTTCAAAGATACTATCTCCTGATACCACCACTTTTGTGTGAGGATTTCAAAACTACAGTATGGGGATGGGATAAAGAAACCTACTGGTGGTAAATTGTATCCAAAGTGATAAAATATTTATTCCACCTTTGTATTTTAAATTAAAACTTTGTGAGAAGTCATGTATGTATCCTGTAATCCACAGGAATTTAGTACATTTAAGAAAAAATAATAAAAACACCAATAGATAAAATGCTTTACCAAAATATCAATGTAATTGAAAATAAGAAAAAAAAAAAGGAAAACCAGAAGAATAGCAACATAGCAGTAGGCTTAATGGGTAACTAATAATAATACAATAAACCTAAATTAAGCCATATAAATGATTATATTACATATGGAAGGTTTTCTTCAATACAAAAATCTAAATTATATGGTTGGTGATGAAAACAAGCTCCAACTACATGCTGTCAAGAAGAAAACCACTGGAGAAATAAGTGACATAGATAGCTTAAAAGCAAAAGCCTGAAAAAAAATGACAAATCAGCAAACTCTATAATAAAAGAACTGGAGTGCCCATAGTAATATCTGGAAAAACAGAGTTCAGAACATGGAAAATTACCAAGAATGCAAAGGGACTTTACCTAATGATAAAGCCTTGATTTATCTATGAGACACTGCAATATTAAATGTGTACATATTTTACATTAGGACTTTAAAAACTGTTCTACATTATATAATCACTGGGGAAATTGAAAAGAGATACAGACAAATCCACAATTACAGTTAGATTTTTTTAACATTAATCTCTCAGTTATTATATAAAAAGTAGATAAAAATCCAAGATATAAAAGAACTGAACAATATTATCAACAAATTTAATTTGTCATATATGGAACATTAATCAACAACAGAATCCACATGGATTACATACCAGAATAGTCCAAATTCTTTTTTTTTTTTTTTGGTGGGAGAGGGGATTGAACTCAGGCCCTTGTGCTTGCCAGGGAAATGCTTATTCCACTAAGCCATCTCTCCAGTCCCTGAATAGGCCAAATTCTGAGTCACAAAAATACCTTATTAAATTAAATAAATGACACAAAGGACTATTGTCTAACTATAAACGAAAATAAAAGCCAACACCAGCACATTAGTGGAAAATTCTTTAAATATTTGTGAATTAAAGAACACAGTTTTGTAAATAATGTGGAATAAAAATGTGTCAGAAAATTAGAATTTTGAACAGAATTAAAATGAAAATACAGCATACTAAAATATGTATTATGCAGTCATAATAGTTCTTAATTCATATCACCAAATGACAAGAAATCCTTAGAAATTTATGTCATCGAATGTTCCACCAAAAAGGCAAAAATCCCTAAAGCAATAACATACTTTCAAATTAATAAACTAAAATGTGCAAATGATTCTTAAAGAACAAACTAAAGAAAAGAAATAATATAGGAGGAAAATAAAAAAACTAAAACAATAGAAAAAGGTCAATAAAAATAAAAGGATTTCTTAAACTATTAATAAGTTAATATATCTCTAGAAAGTTAGGAACAAAAAAGAGTAGAAACAAAATTCTAATATCACTAATGAGAGAAGAGCTATCACACATGTCTGATGGTTAGCAAAGGACTACTGGCAACAACTCTACGCACGTGTATTTGACATCTTCAATTCTTACATGAAATGAACTGATTTCTGAAAAGACAAATAATAAACATAAAGAAATAGAGGGGGTCTAATATTCATTTTAAAGATTAAATTTATAGCTTAAAATATTTCAAAGAAACTCCAGCAAAACCCAGGCCTAAATGACTAATGTATTAGGCCAAATATTTTTGGATGAAAAATATTAAATTTTTTTTTTTGGCTCCGAATGCCTTCAGGGCAGGTTTGGCTGGCTTGAGTTGTGAGGACTGAACCACAGCATCCTGAGCCTGACTGCTTTGTTGAAGCAGCCACTTAAAGAACTGAGCTAAGGGGCAGGCCACTGAAAAATACTGATTTTGAACATTGTCTTTCATATAGCAATAGAGCCACTTGTCATTTTATTTTTACATAGCCAGCATTACGCTGATACTAGAACCAAAGATAGTAGCAGAAAACTATGGACCAATATTTTCAATATAACATAGACAAAAATTGTCAACAAAGCAGTATCAAATTTAATTCAGCATAATATTAAAAATTGGCTGGGGCCAGGGAGATGGCTCAGTAGAATAAGTGCTTCCCTGGCAAGTGCAAGGACCTGAGTTCAATCCCCAGTCTGCCAAAAAATAAATAAATAAATAAAAATAATAAATAAATAAATAAGTTGCAAGATATAAGAATGAAAGATTGGTCATCATTTAAAAATCAATCAATATATTCACTAGCCTAACATGAAAACTCAATAGTCATTTCAATAGATACAGAGAAGTCATTTAATGAATCCAGTGTTGTCCCTTTATGGTAGTCTTTTCAAATAATAAAAAGGGAATGGAGCTTTTGTAACACAATAGTGTGTTTTTTTTTTTTTTTTTCAGGGAAGGGTCCAGGGTGTTCAGGGTCTCACTAGTAGATCAGACTCATAGTGACCCGCCTGTTTACAGCTTCCCAAGAGTTGGAATAACAGGTGCATGCCACCACACCCAGTCTCAATTGCCATCTCAGAGCTCCCCAGGGGTAGGGCCAACAGAGCAGGCCCAGGATCGAACCCTGGCCCCTGAGCCTGCTTGCAGGAGCTTTAATCCGCTGAGCTATTTGGCCCGCCCTAATAGTGCTTATTTGCAAAAACAAAAACAAAACAAAGCAAAAACCTCTAGAAATGACATCACAATTAAAGTGAGAGGTTGAATATTTTCCTCCCATAATTGCTACATAGGAATTATATATATCATTACCATTCTTGTTCATCATTTTGCTGACAGTTCAAACTTGTGAAATAAAATAAGAAAGAAAAAGCATAACATGAAAAAGAAAGAAAAAATATTAGAATCTAAAAATCTGGGGAGATAGCTCAGTGGCATAAGCATTCTGCCTGGCAAGCACAAGGTCCCAAGTTTGACCCCCAGTACTGCAGGGTGTGCTGGCCACAGAACTGGGCATGGTGGTGCTCGCCTGTAATCCCAGCACTGAGGGAGGCTGAGACAGGAGAATCACTATGAGTCTGAAATGCACAGTGAGACCCCATATCAAAAAATGTTTTAAAAATCTAAGAACACATAGAGTAGCAAATAACAACTGAAAACATTTAAAAAAAACAGGACTTTTTAACAAACTGAAATATTGGGTAGGTATAAAAAATTGGTGACGTATAAATCTACCAAGTATTCTCAAGATCTATCTGCTGAAAATCTCAAAACATGTAAAAAAAAAAAAAAAAAAAAAGAAAGTGAAAATTTAAATAAATGGAAAAGCACGAGGTGTGTATGGTTGGAAAGCTCACCATAATCAACATGCTAATTCTTTTTAAATTTGTATATAGATTTGATGCATTTCCCAACAAAATCCCAGGAGGACTTTTTGTAGATGTGGATAAGATCTTCCTAAACCTCGTAGGAAGATGCAAAGAAAATAGAATGTAAAATTATTTTCTGTAAAAGTAAAGTTTGAAAATTCATACTATACATTTTATTTTATTTTTTTCATAATGTTGTTGATAAACAGATAGCAACATACTATACATTTTAAAGATTCACTATAAAGTTAAAGTCTGGTTGCCAAAACCATATGGTATTGCCAGAAGGTCAGTGGATTAATAACAATGGATTACTATAGGCATTCCAGATAGAGACTCATATGAATATGGCATTTGATTGATTTGGTTATCAAAATTCAAAGACAACTCAATGTGAAAAGAAAAGTCTTCTATATAACAAGAGGTGCTGAAACAACTGAACATTGATATGCAAAAAGGAACCTCCAGCCTTACCTGAAACCAAATTAACTCATAAAAATTTAACGAAGTAAGTGAAAAATTTTGTAATCTTGAGTAAGACAAATACTTAGATATTACACCGAAAGCAAAATTTATAGAACAAAGTACACTGGACCTCATAATAATTAAAACCGACTGCTCTGCGTTCTTAGCTAAGGGAGTGGAAACAAAGCCAAACAGGAAAGAATATTTTAGAGTCAAACAGGTGATTAAGGACTTGTATTCAGACTATAGAAAGAACTCTCAAAACTCACCAATAAAAAGCAGCTGAAAAAAATGGTAGAAAAGATTTAAAGATACTTTATTAACAATACGATTGTTCAGTACGTACATTAATTTTTAACACTACAAGTTACTAGGAAATGCATCATCATAAAATTTCATCATACACTTAGTAGAATAGCAAAAATTAACCAAAAACATTGACAATACAATGCTGAAAGTATCTAAAGCAGAATTCACACTCTACTCATCCCAATGGAAAGTGAAACAGCAAACTCTGGAAAATCGGGCAGTTTCCTGTAAAGAGAAACACATGCTTGTCATATGACCTCTGAGTATGATTCTTCAGTATTAATTCTAGAGAAATAACTTATGCTCATGCAACACAAAAACCCTGAGCACCAATGTTTAAAACCAGAAAACATTACTCATACTACCCCAAACTATAATCCAATTAGTTTTCAATCATTACATGTGTCAACAACCATGGACTACTTCTCATCAATAGAAACAAATGAATTTTTGATACACATTAGCCACATGATGGAGTCCCAACTGTGTTGTGATGAGGTATGGCATTCTGAAGAACACAGAACTCTAAGGATAGAGTTAGTGGGTTCAAGGCTTCTGTGTGAGGGGAGAACCTGGCCACCTCCTGGGTCCTAGGAGGGAAACTGCGAAGGGAGTGGAGTCCTGGAAGTGATCTAGAACCCACTGTGATGGAGCATAAAAGAATCTGTGCTGTGCTCAAACTTACAGGACTGAACATAAAAAGCAAATTCCACTCTGTGTAAAGTAAAAAGAAAAGACTAACGTAGAGACTGAAATATATGTTATCTGTAATTTACATATATACACATTTGCTTTATATTTATTAATAAATATATAAGTATATACTATATATTTTATATTTATAGACCATATTATCTTCATAGTCAATTTTATTATCATTGCTTTTTTAATTACCACTTTTGACAAAATTAATTTTAGTTTTCTAAGAAAAGATAAAACTGCAATAGAGGATATCAAAATCAGCATACTTAATGTTTTATGAGCATATGTGCTCTGCTACTTAAATAAATTTTGAGATTGCAAACTAAATGTATTTCATATCATTTAAAGATATTTGCACATCTAATTTATTTGTAGTCATTTGTGTACTATAAAAATAACAAAGGAAAGTAAAAACTATGTTTTATGACCAGTGTTTAATCGGTTTTGCAGAGAAATTATCTAGGTATCCAAAGATTGCTGAAGAATGTATGCAATGTGTTAATTATTGAAACTGTCCTACCAATTTGATCTGAAACTATCTCATTGATATTTGTTTATCAATAAATTATGGAAAAAAACAAAAACAAAGATTGTTGAATAACAGAATTTCACTTTATTTCATATACTTAGACTAAAGATCTAAAAAAGAAAATTAAATTTAGAATATTAAGTCTTATCATTACAAAATTCCACAAGATTAAATTCTTTTTAAATAACGATCTGTCAATTCAATTTTATTTAGTAAAACCATTTTAACATATTTTTCTTATGTTAAACAAATTTTGGAAAAAGTTGCACCTTTCAAACCCATGGAACTAATGCATCATGTTTTAAAAATAGAAATTATGAGAAACCAAACTCAAGTCTGGTATAACTCAGAACACTGTGCAAACATTATTTTTTTTACATGGTGATAAAACCAGAAAGATGAAATAGCATTGCTGATAATCTAAAATTTGTTAGCTTTAATTTGTTCTAAGGTTCATCTCATAAACAGGCATATTTTGAAACTCCTGAATTCATTCCAAAAGCTTTGACTATCTAGCTTTTCTACTTATCTGGAATCCAAGAAATTATCCAAATTTGGAGTTACACAGCTTCTCTGACACAGTATTTTGGCTGAAGAAAACATACCAAATACACACACACACACACACACACACACACACACACAAATGGATACAAACATGACAACAAAACCACAGTTCAATGTTTCTCTTTCTTTTTGTAATTTTTTTTATTTTCTGGAGTAGACATTCCTAAAACATATGGACAATTAAAACTTTTAAAAAATAATGAATTAATCTCTGAAGTTTCCCAAGGGTAGAAGAAATGAAAAGGAAAGAAGAAAAAGTAGTTGGCTTCAGACAGTTTAAAGTTACTGTAAAAGACTATCGCTCCTCTGAAAAGAGGGTAGCTAGTCCACTCAGGCTACTATAACAGAATAGCATAACTGAATGACTAAATAACTAACATTTATGTCGGGAAATGACATTTATTTCTGGAGGTGGTACAGTTGATGTTTGGTGCTGGCTGACTTCCTGGTTCAGAGATGGCTCTCTTCTCCTGTGTCCCCAAAAACTATAGTTAGAAGAGGGAAAGGGAACTCTGTGTCTCCTTTGTCAGGTACCACTAGAGAGGACTCCACCCGCCAGACCTAATCACTTCCTAGCGCTGTCCTGTGAGGGGTAGGGATTCAGCGTGAATTTCAGGGAGCCATCAGCATTCAGTCCTTTAGAAAGGGAATAGCTTTAGATGTGGGCAAATCGGTTTGCACACATACATGTTGACACACACACTGGCAGGGAGAGGCAGGGAGAGAGTGAGAGAAAATTCAAGATAAACACAAACAGCCGTTCAAACAGGCCTCTGCCAATTCCATCAAACATACAATCTCAAATGATACTTTTGTTTTTCTGAGGTACAAGAGCAAAGAAGGACATTTCTCCTTTGTTGTCCAAGTGGTCTCCTTTTAAATTTATAATCAAAGAATCTGCTCATGAGAGTTTATTCCCTTTTCTTTTGAATGCATTTCTTGGAAGCATAACCTTGTTCATGTTAAAATTTCCCGAGGTGACCACTAAGCGTCACAGTGTCCTTAGTGGAGTCAGGCCAATTAGTGAGAGGTGTACATAAAATAAAACAGTAGGAGGAGGCTTCTGCTAGGCGGGCAACAGAATGGGAAGAGCCTATTAGCTGTGCAGGAATTACTTTGGTCTCTAGAAATTGAGCAAATGACGTCTTTAATGTATCTAGTGAATGCTGCAACTCTGGGCAAACAAAACTATTGCCAAGATGAATTGGAGGAAACGGTTAGTAAAGCGTTGCAAGATGATACCAGAAGCTTTGCCCAGATGAAATGGATTTGACAACAACTTCTTGACCAGCCAGTTCTCAGGCTGCCTTGAAGACACGTTTGACAATCCTATGTCCATCCTTTTCTATAGATATCATCTTACACGCTCAAGGAAAAGCAGCAGGGAAAGACAGGAAAGTGAGCAGAAGCAGGTTTCCACTGTAGGTCTGAGTTTTTAATCAGGAAAGCCCAATCAGGATTGCAGCGAAAGATTAAATAGTATTTCCTTTTTTTTTTTTTTTTGTTTTTTTACAGAGTATGAGTGATGAACTCAGTATGGTATCTAGCTGTAGAAATTATAAAGCATATCATTCTTAGTTTATTTGTAGCTGGATTTGCAAGACTTCGTATTCAGGTACTTGTAGGGATTATACTTTGTACTAAATTTTAGTTAATTGGCTTACTGAATAATTTGTGATTTGCTTCACTAAAGATTATGGGGCACAAAATACCATTTATAAGATACTTTAAAGGTGGTAATAAAATTTTAATATTTAAAAATTTTAATATTTTGACCCAACTGTCAAGAGGCTTTTTGTGTAGGTGAATAGATAATTCTATAAAATATAAAATTTTACAGAATTTTATAGAAAACATCATTATTTTCTTTCTGTAGCCTGTCTTTAAAAGAATATGATGGGGGGGGGCCGGGGAGATGACTCAGTGGAATAAGCACTTCCCTGGCAAGCGCGAGGGCATGAGTTCAATCCCCGGTTCCACCAAAAAAAAAAAAAAAAAAAAAGAATATGATGGGGCTGGGGAGATGGCTCAGTGGAATAAGCACTTCCCTGGCAAGTGCAAGGGCCTGAGTTTAATCCCTAGTTCCACCAAAAAAATATGTTGTAGTATTTAAAATTATGTTTATTGATAGCTAATAATAAACACTTTTTTATAAAGTCATGTTATTTCATCAAGTATTTTTATGCTTCTCTTGATATAAACCACTTTTCCTGCTTTAATAAATATGTATTACTAGGGTGCCCTTTTATTCTTCATAGGAAACACACTCACTTTCATATTTCTTCATTACGCTTTTGGAATAATTTAAAAAATTTTGTTTAGAGTTTCAGCATCTTTATACATAGTCACTACCTGAAGTTTCAATAGGCTATATTGGGCTAAGAACTCATTTAGAGAAAACAGAAATTCCTTGTTTCACAAGTCAAAAGGCAGATATAACAATTATAAATATATATGCATCGATCAATGACACCCCAACCTCATAAAACAAACAATGCTGGACTTGGTAAACATCAACACACAGTTATAGCAGGCAACCTCAATAACTCATGACAACAAATACAACAATCCTGATAAACTTGCCATCAACACATTACATGGAAAGAAAAAACCTGAAAAGCTTTTTTTGGGTGACATTTTTGTCTTGTTCCAGATTTGAAAGCTTTTTCTCTAAAGTCTGGAACAATACAAGAATGTCTACTTTCACCATTCTTGTTGGCAACATTACTCAAAATTTCCCAGAGCAATCAGGCTAAAAAAAGACATTAAAGGGACAGATGTATTGGAAAGGAAGTGGTCAAGCTGTTCTTATTCATAGACAAAATGATCATTTACTTTAGATGACTCAAAATATTCCACCAAAAGACTCCTAGAAGTAGTAAACAAATTTAACAAGGTAGCAGGACCTAAAATCAACACAGAAAAATCAATACTTTTCCTGTATACCAGTGATGAACCCATCAAGAAATTAGGAAAACAATACCATTCACAATAGCTTTGAGGAAAATAAAATTTTTAGGAGTCAATCTAATAAAGGAAGTGAAAGGTATCTATAATAAAAGGTATGAAAAAGGATGTTGAAGAGGACATCATAAAATGCAAAGATATCCTCTCTTTCTGGATAGACCAAACCAATATCATATTTGGCCATATTTCTAAAACTGATATATAGATTTAATGAAACACCAGAACTAGAAAAAAAATCATAAAATTCACTTGGAACCAGAAGACACACAGAATGCATAAAGCAGTTCTGGGCAACAAAAGCAAAGTAGCAGGTATCACAACCCCAGATATTATGTTATATTACAAAGCTACAGTGACACTAACAACACTGTACTGGTATAAAAACAGATGCATGAATCAGTGAAAAAGAATAAAGGAAGGAGAAACAACTCCAGGGACATTCAGATATCTGATCTTTGACAAAAGAGTAAAAGACATGCTGGAGACAAAAAAATGATCTTGATAGCAAATAGTGGTGGGAAAACTGGCTATCCACATTCAGAAGACTGAGTCTAGACCCATATTTCTTCCCATGCAGTAGGATAAATTCAAAATGGATTAAAGATACACATAGTAAAGCAGACATACTTAATGTGTTGGAAGATAAAGTACATAAAATTCTTGAATGCATAGGCATAGGCAAGGACTTTCTGAACAGAATCCCAGCTGCAATAGTGTAATAAAACTTCAAGAATCAGCATATGGAATTATATCAAATTAAAGATCTTCTACACAACAAAGAGAGCAATTGATTGAAGATGTAGCCTACAGAGTGGAAGAAAACTTTTTCAATTTACTTTTCCAGTGGAGAACTAGTTTCTAGACTAAAGAAGAACTCAATTAAAGAAACAGTAAATCCCCAAAGGAAAGGACCCAATCAGAAGTTAGGCAACTGAAATGAATAGATTATTCTCAGAAGAAAAGTAATTTGGTCAATAAATACATGAAAAATTATTCTACACCTCTAGCCATTAGAGAAATGTAAATTAAGAGAGTGATTTCATTTCACTGCAGAAAGAATATCTTCAAGAAATCGAATAATAACAAGTGCTGGCAGGTTTTTTGGGAAAAAGAACATTTTCATTTCTGGTGGGAATATAAACAAGTACAACCACTGTGGAAATCCATATGGAGATTACTCGAAAACTAAAAAATAGAAATTTCCTTTGACCTAGATATTCTTCTCCTAGATATCCTCCTGAAAGCATTAGAGATACTGTACTACACAGACACATGGAACTGGCCTATATATCCACCAAAGGATGATCGATAAAAGAAAATGCAGTATTTGTACACAATAGAGTAGGAGGAGGCTTCTGACAGGAAGGAAGATAAGTCTGAGTCATTTGTAGGAAAAGGGATGCACCATGAGAGCACAACATTAGGTGAAATATAACAGGTGCACAACATAAATTATCTCATAGTCATCCAAAATACGAATAACTTAAAGAGAAAAATAAAAGGTAGATAATAGGAAAGAAGAAATTAAATTTCTTCCAGATCCTAAGAGAATCAAGAGGTGGAACAAGGGAGGAGAAAGGGAAGAAGAAGAGGAGGTATAAAGAATTAAGATGTGTTAGTACACGAACAAGCTCCCCACAACGGACAGTCATGATGTGCTGCAAACTTGTACCACAGTGCGTGGGGTGGCGGTCTGAGACAGGGCTGGCTAAAGGGAGCAATGCAGCTTTAGGTCCCACCTTTTGCCCCTCTGTCTAAGTACCCTCCATGTGTCCAGTCATTAGTCTGCTATTTTTTCTAAATGCGTAATGTGTTTAATTTAGGCTTTAAGTTTAGTCATAGGATGTATCTTATTGTCCCTTACATGCAAAATATTTCCTAAGCTTCACCTTATATTTCTAATAGTTTGTGTTTACCCCTCAAATAACCATAGTAGAATATATCTAAACTAAGACCTGTGCCTTTATAAGGACCTAATTTCAATTTTATAAAGCTCATATATGCATATTTGTGTTTCTTGTCATTGTTTTTGTTTCAACTCTGAAGAAATATTTCTATTTTTCCATTCACTTTTTCTTAGCTTAACTATTTAATTGTCTGCAAGAAATAATAACTAGGGAGAAAGAGTGAAGAAAACATCATCAGAATTGAAAATATAGGTAAATTTTTTAAAAAAGAAATATTCTTGGGCCAGCCAGATAGCTCAGTGGACTAAAGCACCTGCTTAGGCAGAGCGCAGCAGCTGTGGTTCGATCCCTGGCAGGGTGTGACATGCCAGCCCTGCCCCTTGGGTGTGCTGAGATGGTGACTGAGACTGGTCATGGTGGCATACACCTGTAATCCCAGGGGTTGGGAGGCTGAAAACAGGAGAATCACTATGAGTCCGATCTACGTAGTGAGACCCTATAGACCATGTATCTCTTGCACTAAATGAAAAAAAAAAATTAAAAGACTAAAATACTCTTGTTATCTGCTTTGAGTAGAAACAATGTTACTGGACTAGAAGGAACACTCCAAAAAATTTCTTAGGAGAAAAAGACAGAACATATTATTTTCAATGTTTCTCCTTATGGATGGAATTTTGAAATTTTGTTTAGGTACAGAATGTGAAACCAAATGAGAATTTATCAGAAGACAGATTTTGAATATGCATGGGGAAGGGCATTTTTAATAATTGTAGTTTTATTCTATGAATGGGAGGGATCACCTCAAAAAGTAATGAATTTTCACCTTAGGATGAACATGTAAAGCTTATTTTTCATACTGGTCCCACCCCCCGGGCGGTGGTGCATGCGTATCATCCCAGCACTAGGGACGCAGAAAACAGGAAGATCACTGTGAGTCTGAGCTGTGTAGTGAGACTATGCACAATAAATAAATAAAATTTAAAAAAGAAAAAAATGGCTTTAAAAAAACCTTACTTTTTGAGTATATAAAATTCAGAGAACAGAGTGTGTGGGAGAGCTTCCACGCTTCCCTGTACCTGCTGGACCCCTATGGACACAGCCCAAGCCTGGCATGTGAGTGACAACTTCCTCCATGCTCTCAGGACCCCTCCAGATCCAGCCCAAGCCCAGGCACTGTGAGTGTGTGGGAGAGCTTCCATGCTCCCCTGCACCCACTAGACCCCTCTGGACCCAGCCCAAGTCCGGCTTGTGAGTAGGACCACCTGCCCTTGAGACCCTTCCAAACCCAACCAAACCCAGCCCAGCCCAGGCCTTGGCCTGGCTTGTCAGTGAGAACTTCTGCCACACTCTCGGACCCCTCCAGACCCAGTGCAGGTCTGGCATACAGGACTGGAGTTAAACTCTGCAGCTGAAGTCCCTGCAGAGAGGCTAGGGGCCAGAACCACCCAGTTAAACCAGGAGCAGAACATCTTGCCAAAAGGGCACAACAGGTTCACTTCCAAGGGTTGCAGCACAAAGAAGCTGAGTACAGCAGCCAGACCCAAGCCAGGCACAACTGCATGAACTCAAACTTCATAGATTTGCACCCAAATTTCAGTAGGTGCTGAGGTTATAACTGCACCAAAGCTCTACACCAAAGGTCAGAGGACAGTGCTATACGAAATGACAAAGAGAAGGAGCAAAATGCAATCTCAAGCCCCAAGCCCACCCAGAATAAGTGCAGAAGACACTAGCACAGAAGAAATTGGGAATCACACAGCTGAAATGTCTGAATTAATAGCATGTGAAGTAAAAAAAAAACTGCAGAAAGGTATAGAGGAACTCAGATCAGAAATGACCTCTGAAATAAAGAGAAATCTCTGAATTAATAGCATCTGAAGTAGAGAATCAAACGCAGAAAGATACAGAGGAAATCAGATCAGAAATAATTTCTGCAGTAAGGAATTAATAACTGCTTCTCAAGAAGACACTGATAAAAAATAGAGAAGATTAAAAAAATGAATTCCTTGAATTAGCAACATAGGAAAGAAATAGACCACATGAAGCAGAGTCAAAGAGATATACAGGAACTCAAAATTTCAATCACAAGCTTGCAAAACCATTTGAGCGAAAGTGAAGATAGTGGTTCAGATCTGGAAGACACCATTGCAGCCAGTGAAAAGGTAAGAAAAGATCTCATAAAAACAATGAGGATGCAGGAAAAAATAATTCATCACCTGCAAGACAATGTAAAGATGAACAATGTGAGAATAATAGGCATCAATGAGAAAGGAGTAAATACAAATGATATAAGAAGAATATGGACAGAAGTAATAGCAGAAAACTTCCCAAATATGAGGAAACATTCAGGTAACCAATAACTTCTACCAAATTAAAAACATACTGAGAAATATAATAGAAAAAATTCCAGAAATCTAGCACAAGAACAATATAATGAAAGCCAATAGAGAAAAGAAATAGATCGCATTTAAAGGAAACCCCATCAAAATAACGGCAGACTTCTCTTTGCAAACCATGAAGACAAGAAGAACACGGAGCAGAGTACTTCAAGTCCTCCATGAAAACAAATGCCAGCCCAGACTGCTATGCCCTGCAAAACTATCTTTCAAGTTGAATGCAGAAGTGAATACTTCCATAACAAAGAACAACTAAAGAATTTCATGACGACAAAGCCCACCCTACACAGACTACTAAAAGATATTATAGAGAGGGACCAAAATGATCAGAATTCCATGAATGAGAATGTAAGGAACCCACTAAATGGGGCTAGCAATTAAACACAGGAGAAAAAGGAGTAAACAACAGCAGGCGAATAATGTCAATCATAAGTCAACACATCTCAATCATAACCATCAATGTAAATGGACTCAATTCACCAATTAAGAGGAATAGACTGGTACAGTGGATTAGGAAACAAAATCCAACAATATGCTGTATATAAGAAACACACTTAACACATAAAGAAATTCATAAGCTTAAAGTCAAAAGATGGAAAACAATACTACATGCCCCAGCACCTCAGAAAAAAGCAGGAGGTAGCAATCCTGTTTTCAGACAGTCTCAACTTCAAACCAAGAATGAACAAATGAAATAAAGAAGGCCATTATACACTGGTTAGGGGAAAAATTCAAGAGGAAGAGGTAACAATCATAAATATGTATGCACCAAACACGAGAGCACCCAACTATATAAGACAAATCTTAATGGACATGAAAAATCTAATTCCCAATATCACAGTCTTAACAGGAGACCTTAGCACCCACTTATGAAAAAAAAAATAGGTCAAACAGACAAAAAATTAGCAAAGAAGTAGCAGAACTGAACCAGAGCTTAGAAAAAATGGACTTAGTGGACATATACAGAGTTTTCCACTCAAACACAGTGGAATACACATTTTTTTCAGCTGCACATGGGTCATTTTCTAAAATAGACTACATACTAGTCCATAGGTCATGTTTAAGTACATACAACAAAACAAAAATTCTTCCATGCATATTATCTGACCACAGTGAAATGAAACTAGAAATACACAACAAAAGCTCTCAGAGAAACCCCATAAATACATGGGAATTAAATGACACCCACTCAGCAATCAGTGAATCACAGATGAAATTAAACAACAAATTGAACAATATCTACAATTCAATGAAAATTCAAGCACAACTTATAGGGAATTTATGGGATGCAATGAAGGTAGTTCTTAGAAGGAAATTTGTAGTTATGCACTCACACATTAGGAAAATAGAATGGGAAAAAATAAACACCCTAATATTGCACCACCCACATCTAGAAAAGGAAGAGCAAACCAAACACAGAGCCCAAAGATGGTACGAAATCATAAAGATTAGAGCAGAAATTAATTCAATTGAGATGAAGAAAGCAGTTCAAAGAATTAATGAATCAAAAGCTGGTTTTTTGAAAGACTAAATAAAATTGATAAGACCCTAGCTAACTTCATCACTAAAAGGAAAGAAAAAATTTAAGTACAAGCAATAAGGAATGAAAAGTGTGAAAGTACCACAGACCCAGTGGAAATTCACAAGATTATTAAGAGCTACTTTTGAGAATCTTTACTCTCACAGAATAGAAGACACAGATTAAATGGACAGATTCCTAGAAAGGTACAAATTACTCAAAGTGAATTAGGAATATATAACAACTCTTAATAACCCAATAACCGCCAATGAAGTACGAAATGTAACAAAAACCTACTGACAAAGAAAAGTCCAGGTCCTGACGGATTCACAGCTGAATTCTACAAGCAATATATGGAAGACATAATTCTTATACACCTCAAACTCTTGAATGTAATAGAAAAGGAAGCAAACCTCCCAAAACCATTCCTGGAGGCAAGTATTATATTGATACCAAAACCAGGGAAAGATAAAACCAAAAAAGAGAACTACAGGCTGATCTCCCTCATGAACATAGATGCAAAAATCCTCAGTAAAATCCTAGCAAATGTAACACAGCAAATCATCAAAAATATAATACACCATGACCAGGTAGGATTCATCTCAGGGATGCAAGGATGGTTCAATATACACAAATCTATAAGTGTAATACACGATATCAATAGAGCCAAATCCAAAAACCACATGTCATCTCAATCCATAAAGGAAAACATTTTGACAAAGGCCAACACTCATTCATATTCAAAGTCTTACAGAAAACTGGAATAGATGGCCTCTACTTCAATGTGATAAAAGCCATCTATGACAACCCAAAGGCTAATATAATTCTAAATGGGCAAAACCTGAAATCCTTTACTCTCATATGTGGCAAAAGACAAGGATGTCCTCTATCACCACTCCTATTCAATATACTTCCAATTACATTAGCTGGAGCCATTAGACAAGAGAGAAATAAAAGGAATAAGAATAGGTAAAGAAGTTAAACTATCATTATTTTCAGATGACATGATACTTTACATGGAAGACCCAAAAACTCCACCAAGAAGCTACTAGAATTGATACACAAATTCAGTAGCATAACAGGATACAAAGTCAATATCCAAAAGTCAATACCACGTCTCTACACAGATAATAAACACAGTGAGAGGGAAATTATAGAAACAATACTTCACAATAGCACCACGGAAAATGAAATACCTTGGAATAAATCTATCTAAGAAGTCAAAGATCTATTCAATGAAAATTACAGTACTCAGAAAAAAAGGGATTATAGAGGATTTCACAAAATGGAAAGGTATTCCCTGCTCCTTAATAGGAAGAACCAACATTGTGAAGATGGCCATACTCCCAAAATTGTTGTACAGATTTTATGCAATGCCTATCAAACTACCCCCAACATACCTCATAGCACTAGAGAAATTATTCCTAAAATTTATTTGGAACCAGAAAAGACTTAGAAGAGCAAAGGCAATCCTGGTCAACAAAGACAAAACAGGAGGCATTACAATTCTTGACTTGAAAATTACAGTACTCTCAAAAAAGAGATCATGGAGGATTTCAGAAAATGGAAAGATATTCCCTGCTCCTGGATAGGAAGAACCAACATTGTGAAGATGGTCATACTCCCAAAATTGTTGTACAGATTTAATGCAATCCTTGTCAAACTACCACCAACATACCTCACAGACCTAGAGAAATTGTTCCTAAAATTTATTTGGAATCAGAAAAGACAAAGGCAATGGCAATCCTGGGAAACAATGAAATGACAGGAGGTATTACAATTTTTTGCTTGAAATTATACTACAAAGCTATTGTGATAAAATCAGTGTAAATTGCCTTTGCTCTTCTAAGTCTTTTCTGGTTCCAAATAAATTTTAGGAATATTGGCAACAAAATAGACCTGAGGATGAATGGAGTATATTAGAAGATGCAGGAGTCTCTACAAACACACTCAGCCAACTTATCTTGACAAATAGGCCAAACATACTCTCTGGTAGAAAGATAGCCTCTTTAACAAATGGTGCTGAAAAAACTGGCTCCCTACATGTTGAAAACTAAAACTTGACCCAGGTCTATCACCATGCACTAAGATAAAGTCCAAATGGATTAAGGATCTAAACATTTAAACAGAAACACTAAATCTCCTGGAAGAGAAAGTAGGAGGAACTCTTGAAGGCATATGGGTAGGCAAAGAGTTCATGAACAAAAATCAAATTGCATGGGTATTCTTGAAAGAATAACAACTAGGGCCTCCTTTTATTGAGAAGTTTTTGCATGTCAAAACAAATTTCCACAAAGTTGGAAAAAAAGTCCTAACCAATAAGCACTCAGAAAAAGTTCTGCTCTCTAGAATTTATAAAGAACTAAAAAACATTAGGGTCCCAAAATTTAAAGGCCCAATCCAGAAATGGGCATCTGAGATGAACACACACTTCTCAGAGGATGAAATGATAGAAGCAAATAAATATATGGAAAAATGTTCCACATCTTTAGCTGTCTGTGAAATGCAAATTAAAATAACACTGAGATACCATCTCACCCAAGAAAGAATGGCTATCATAAAGAAATCAACCAACAACAAATATTGGAGAGGCTGTTGGGAAAAAGAAACCCTTTTCCACTGCTGGTGGTAATGTAGACTGGTGCAACCATTATGGAAATCAGTGTGGAGAATCCTTTAAAAACTAGGACTGGAAATCCCACTCAAACCCTCTATCTTCCTACTGGGAATTTTCTCAGAGGAAATGAAAATGTCACATCATAGTGATATATTTGTACCTATGTTTATAGCAGCACAATTTTTGATAGCCAAATTTTGGAATCCACCAAGGTGCCCTTCACCTGAGGAATGGATGAAAAAAATGAGTTTTTTTTTGAACTGGGGATTGAACTCAGGCCCTTGCACTTGCCAAGGAAGAACTTATTCTACTGAGCCATCTCTCCAGCTCTAGATGTGGTATTTTTATACAATGGAGTATTACTCAGCTATAAAGAATGATAAACTCAAAGCTTTTATATTTAAGTAGATGCCACTTGATGATACACTCAAAAGTGAAATAAGCCAGACCCACATGTGTAAATATCGTATAGTCTCCCTATTGTAATTACTTAAAGAAAAAATGCAAATAGAAAGGTAAAACAGAATTAAAAGGAAAGCAAGAACTTAAGGATTAAACAATGAAGAAAGGGCAAGGAGAAAAGCTAGGAAACATGACAGGGGAAAATCTATACATTTATACGCACAAGATGGTTAAGGCAATCATCCTGAGAATCTTCAGTAGGTTATTGAAACCAGCAGTTAAATAGTAGGATTCTCAACCTGACTATATGTGCTGATACCTGTGAACTAAGCAACTGCATTGAAGATAGCAATGTGTAATACTAGGGTCTAGCTTGGAATGCTGGTTATTCTGGTCTTCTAAATACATACTGCTTGTCATGACATATCACTTACTGCCATACTGTCTCAATTAAATGCTTGTTTAAAAAAAGGGTGATAAATGAAAACAAGAGACAAGAAAATAAAAAAGTCATAGGACTGTCCTGCTACAATGCTGTATATGGTTAGATTTCTAAATTTATGTTTAAAAATATGTAATTTTTATTCATATTTTTAAAAATATTTTTTCCTTTTTTTCTTCTATGCTTCACATTCTATAGGGATTTAAGCTTTAATATATCAGTACTTGATGGAAAATACTGGTTCCTTGTTATGTCTAAGATGTTTGATATTCAGACAGATGAGGTTAAGCTCAACTGCCTATGTTATAGGGTAATTATATCATTAAGCTTCTCTTCTGATGGGTGAAAAATGTAAGTTTGCAGACCATAAATTAGAGAAAAAGAGTGGCTGCAAGGACAGCTAACATTTTGGCCCTAGCCTTCCAATTTCAATGAGGACTCAGGACATAGGAGAACCTGTAGTGTAACACCCTGTAACTCAGTTGTGTCCCAAATTTTCTGATCAAGGAGATTATAGGGCCACAGAGGAAAGTGATCGATGATGTAGAGTGTGCCTACGGAGAGACACATGGAGAGAAAACATTTTCTCAGGATTTCACAGAAAGCAAATTGGCCAAGCAATGGTTGTGACTCATCCACATGGCTGACACTGAAAAAGGATCTGCAAACTGCAGTACAGGGTTTTAGGGTACCTGAGAGGATTTGACTGACCTTGTCAGATACAAAAGTTACATTTGTTGTTATATAGGTTTTGCTTTATCTTGGTCTTACCAACCAGCAGAAAAGTATAAAAATGAGGTGTAAAAATTAAAGCCATATTAATATACTGAACTGTAAAAGGCTCAATTCAACAACTTCTGACACTGACATTCCTATGGATAACACACTACTATTATGGACTACTGGATTATATTGGATTATTTTGCTAAATTCACCTACAATATTTAAATGGCAATGGAATACTCATCTCTGACAAATCTAAATGAAAAAAGGGGATACAAATGAAGGACCATTTTGCATTTGTATACACAAAATAGTTAGGATAGATATACAGCTATTTTCTCTTAATTCATTGAGAAGAAAGATTTGTACTAATAGTATTTGGACAGAATATTATGTGTGCATCTTATCCTATGAATAATCACTATGAAGACAACAATATGCAATGTATTAATTATTGAAACTGTCCTACTAATCAGTTTTGAAACTGTTTCATAGCTATTTGTTTCTCAATAAAATTAATAAAAAAATGCAAACAAAAGAAAATGAAATGCAAGGTTAGGTTTCCAGAGATGGAAAGCATTAACATGAGTCACTTGGCTACTAAAGGAAAGATTCTTTCATTTCCTCCTTCAGGTATAGGCCCTGCCACAGACCCTGGAGTAGAAGGTGTCTGGTGGACTCTATAGGAAAAATGTCAAAATACGTTTTTACTGAAATTTAGATGTTAGCCAGAAGCAATTGGTGAGCATTAGATCAATAAATAACAATACTTTATGTTATTTTTTATTTAA
>NW_004524763.1:2826538-2827719 GCF_000260255.1 Octodon degus | reverse complement strand
CATTAGGGTATTTATTTGTTCCTGTTCTGTTTTCCTAATGTGTGAGTTCACAGCTATGAATTTCCCTCTGAGAACTGCTTTCATCATATCCCATAAATTACGATAAGTTGTGCTTGAATTTTCATTGAATTGTAGATATTGTGCAATTTCCTGTTTAATTTCATCTGTGACTCATTGGTTGCTGAGTAGGGTGTCATTTAATTTCCATGTATTTAATGTTTTTTTCTGGTTTCTTTTGTCATTCATTTCCAGTTTCATTGCACTGAGGTCAGATAATGTGCATGGGATAATTTCTGTTTTCTAACATATACTTAAGCATGACTTATGGACCAGTATGTGGTCTATTTTAGAAAATGACCCATGTGCAGCTGAGAAAAATGTGCATTTAGCTGTGTTTGTGTGGAACACTCTGTATATGTCCACCAAGTCCATTTGTTTCAAGCTCTGGTTCAGTTCTATTATTTCTTTGTTAAGTTTTTTCTGGTTGACCTATCTTTTGGAGATAAGGGGGTGTTAACGTCTCCTATTAAAATTGTGGTATTGGATATTAGATTTTTCATGCCCATTAAGATTTCCTTTGTATAGTTTTGTGCTCCCATTTTTGGTGCATACATATTTATGAGTATTACCTCTTCCTCTTTAATTTTTGCCCTAACCAGTATATAGTGTCCTTCTTTATTTTGCTTGATCATTGTTGGTTTGAATTTGAGACTGTCTGAGAATAGGATTACTACCCCTGCTTTTTTCTGAGGTGCTGAGGCATGTAGTACTGTGTTCCATCCTTTGACTTTCAGCCTATGAATGTCTTTATGAGGTAAGTGTGTTTCTTGTATACAGCATATTGTTGGATTTTGTTTCCTAATCCACTGTGCCCGTCTATTTCTCTTAATTGGTGAATTGAGTCCATTTAAATTGATGGTTAGTATTGAGATGTATTGACTTACAGTTGTTATGTTATTTACCCGTTGTTGTTTACTCCTTTTTCTCCTGTGTTTAATTGCTTGCCCTATTTAGTTGGTTGCCTCTGACCTCATTCGTGGAGTTCTGATCATTTTGGTCCCTCTCTAGAACATCTTTCAGTAGCCTGTGTAAGGTTGACTTTGCCATCACAAAATTCTTTAGCTGTTCTTTGTCATGAAAGTATTTCACTTCTCCATCAAACTTGAAAGAGAGTTTTGCAG
>NW_004524763.1:2815679-2826438 GCF_000260255.1 Octodon degus | reverse complement strand
GAATAAAATGAGATATAATGTAATTATAATTACATAATTCTTCAATAATTAATGATTGATAAATTAGTTTTAGTTTTGGTAAACCCGTATAATAAGCAATTATGTTTCTTTCAAAACATCAAAAACTTCAGCAAATGAGTAACAATGGGAAAATTATGTATAACAGGTTTAATCATGTTTTAAACTGCAAAATCTGGGCTAACCAGATAGCTCAGTGGACTAAAGCACCTGCTTAGGCAGAGCTTAGTGGCTGGAGTTCAATCCCCAGTGTGTTGTGCTGACCCCACCCCCAGAGCACACTGAGACAGCGATTGAGACTGGGTGTGGTGGCACATGCTTGTAATCCCAGCGCTTGGGAGGCTGAAAATAGGAGGATCACTATGAGTCTGATCTGTGTAGTAAGACCCTGTAGACCCTGTACTAAATACATAAAATAATCATCATCATCATCATCATCATCATCATCATCATCATCATCATCATCATCTGAAAAAAATCTGCTTGCTGCCAAAAATCTCCATTGCTCCTAGGTGAAACCAGATGAAGTTGAAAAAGTGAAGGTCCACCAAATCATCTTAACATGTTTAATGCAACTGTCACTAACAATGATAGTTTAAAAATGAAAGTCCCAGGGCAAGTGCCACATTGGACAAGTCAACAATACAAAGAATATAAGCAGAGCAAAGGAGCCATGAAGACAAGGAGACACATACAGTACTATATTTTTCTCTATTTAAGCTTAAATTTCACACAGGCAGAAAGAATTCAGAGCCAAAATTCCATGCAATATGTGTTAAATATGTCTAAAACGTGATGACTCCAGTCCTGGTTGCCTGGTGTATTACCGTCAGGATTTCCCTCTGCCTTTGCTACGGTGTACAAGAAAGGAAGAAGGTAGCCGGCTGCTTCTTTGCTCTGTCTGAGGCACAGGCAAGTGGAGCAGCCTCGCATGCAGACTGTGGACTGGGGGTCAAGTAAGTTGCATTTCAATTTGGGTTCTCCACTTGCTGGCTAAGTGACAGGGAGCAGATCACTGTGTCCTGCTCATTTTAATGCTGTCCTGTAAATTGGAGATAACAATAGTAACTGTACCACAAGGGTGCTGTAAGAATTAAAGGACCAAAGACAGTATCTGTAAAATAGTGTCCATTGTGTATTGTGCATTACATAAAATAAACTCTGGGACTGTATCAGAAGGAAAATAAAATGGGAGCTACTGTGTTCTGTTCTTCCACAGAGTTCAGGATTTTGCTTCACTATCCAGAAAAAGGAAAGATTAGCCTTTGGTGCTAAAATAAGAATCCTATTTGATATAGCGAAGACACAATGATGCCACTGCTTCTCTCAAAAGACTCTTAATGTAAGTCCTTCTTGTTTGCCATTAGAAACTTGATTAGGGGATTTTAGGTCCTTGCACTCTGCTTAAAAGTCCTAAGATTCTAAAGCCCCAAGCAATCCGTGGTACTCTCCGCTGTGAATATCAGCAGCAGACAGAAAGTAGTAGCTTCAAGGAAGATTAGAATGAGCTGAACACATCTTCAGAAGCACATCACAGTTACAAGCCAGAACAAAATGTTAGCATCCTAAGTGGGTATGACTCATGATAGTAAGGCCCCTAAAATTATAGTCAAGAAAACCAAAATGCTGTGCATAAAAATCATACCGGTGTTGATGTACCATGAGATTCTGTCATTATTCTGGTTTTAGATTAAACTGCCTGTCATTCCATGTTAATGCCAACCCCACACCACTGTGGGGCATTCAAGAGTTTTTTCATTCTAGAATAAAATGTTCTTTAACTGAAAAAAAAAAATACAAAACCACAAACCTGTTCAAATGAATCATAACCTAAGAAGTACATGTGGGCAGCTCATGATAAATAAAATAAAAGCATTACCTCTGCTACAGCATCAGAATTTTTTAAAAGGATATACTTTATATTCAGTGGTGATTACTGTTTTTAAAAACAGTAGCTGAGAAAAGCCTGTACTACTTCCTCCTGACCTGCTGACTCACCTCCATTTCAGTGCCTTTCGCTGATGGCAGGATCACTTTTCCACACTGCAACATTCCAGATTTCAACACACAGGAGGGTGATCTGGCCACGCCACTCATGCTTCTCACACTACTCCCATCACCATTTTGGATGGTCTCAGCTATAATTCCTATTATTCTTCAGATACTGTGAAGTATGTTTGAGATTCCGTGTCAACAGGTAGCCCTATCTCAGGCAAAATCAAAGGTTCAAGCTCAAAGCACTTACCCATGAAGTAGACTTGGCTCTAATAAGACTTGCTGAAAGATCTCCACAGGGTTGGATTAAGAAAGAGGGAGTTGCTAAGGGGTGCAGAGACATGACTAGCCAGACTGAACAGAGAGAAGTTCCCACATACTGTTCACACGTATTTTCACCCATTCCAATTCTTGGACACTTTAGTGCAGAGGTCTCAGAGAAGGGAAGAAAATGAATAATGATGCTGTTCTTTCATTTCAAGATTTCTTAAAATCCCCCATAAGTTTTTGTGTAAAGATGATTTTTCAGATGAGGAACAATGTTCTTAGGAGTGGAGGTTTTGCATCATGTAAGAAGAATGTTTAGATGTTTTCAGTTATCCACAAAAAGAGATAGTTCTTCATTAATTTTATTAGTGAGAAGTCAAAATTTTATTAGGTACAAATCATCTGTTCTTTTATCAGTAGACCAGGTAATTAACATTTAAAGTTCTTATACATAATTGTGTTGATGGGATTAATGCAGAAGTTGGCAAACTATGGCCCTGGGGCCCAAAGCAGCTACTATCTATTTTTATAAATAGATGTTGGAGCATCCACATCTGTTCATTTATATACTGTGCATGATTGTAACAGAAAAATACCCCCCACCCCCAGCCAGTATACTTCAGCTTGTTAGGTGCCCAGGGAACAGTTCCTATCTCAGATCCAGTTGCTCCTGCCTCTTAGAAATGGCTGGTCACTGCGGTGCACATTGTATAAACCAGTTCTCAACTTACAAGCCATTCTGCCTCTGTACTTCTGCTCGCTTACTGCATAAAAGCCCTAGATCACCAGAGATCAAGGCCTGATATTTTTCAAATGATCCCAATTAGTATCCCCCCTTCAATATAAATAAATATGCCTCCAACTCCTGGGTGTTGCTTCGGTATTTCTGCTTGCTGTCGCATGATTGCTTTCACTCAGAGACCATGTAGAATACAAAGCACAAAATAATTACCATGTGGTCATGAACATCTGTAATCCCCACATTAGTAATTTGGGAGTGTGAAGGAGGAGGATTGAAAGTTTCAGCCCAGGCTGGGAAAATTAACAACTTAGCTATCCTATCTCAAAATTAAATGTATGTATGAATATATGTGTGTATGCATGTTTGAGTGTATGTATGTCTGAATGAGTGAATGACTAAATAAATAAATAAGTAAATAGGTTAAGGATGTAGTTCAATGCAAAGGTCCTGGGTTCAATCTACAGTATAGGGAAATAGAAATCACGGTCTGTTCCTTCACAGAAAAAGTTTGCTAGCTACTGGATTCATATACATTTTCAGAAAACTTCCTCAAAAACCCTGCTGGACCTTCTGAATGGTTGCATGCATAATCATTTCAGAGGGTGGAGGGAAGTCATGCAGCCACAGCTGGGCTATGATCTAGTTTTATAGTTTTATATCCTTTGCTGCCTTTGTTTATCTACCCAAGCAGAGTCATGTTTTTCTTTTCTTTTGGAATTCTAAAGCTATCTACTTTTACAGTCATTATTTTAAATGCTTGTGTTTCCAGTTTTTTTTCTGTAACTTGAGAGTAAAATACATGCTTGACTTAGGTTGTTACTGAGAGCTAATAAAATTACAGTATATTATGTAAATAAGGGGATTAAACTGGGTCAAATTGCCCCACATCCCTCAAAAAGAAATATTTGGGGATGGGTGCAAGAAATTTGAGAATACACACTCACAGCAGTTAAAATTATTTTTAATAACTTAAGAAGACCTCTAATTCTAAGGTTATAAGAAAGAAGAACTGAAAGTCTGTGATATCTCGTTCATACAGTTCAAACTCAATAAAGGAAGTAGGAAGTTTATTTAACAAAGACAAGAGTTGTTTCTCAATTTTGTTTTACATTTTTCTTTTTAAGTTTTTTTTAGCTTTTATTTTTTCTTTTAAAATAATCAAGCAGCTTGAATTTCCATTGGAAATATTGAGGGTATAGGATATTATAGTCAATTTAGCAATAATGTTTACTGTACAGAAGTAGATTCAATTTTTAGAGGAAAAGAATGAAAGAAACTATCATAAAATCATAGTGAGCAAATTTTCAGCATCCCTTAATGATTCAGAAGGCACCCTGGGATCTTGGAGCAATACTATTTTCATAATGAACATAAATAGTAGGTGTATCAAATACTTACTGATGGAGTTCTGTACTTCAAACTATACAATCAAAGAAAACAGGCTGAAATATATATACTATTAGTGTGGTGTATTTTAGAAATTCCTTCAAAAATTCTTGATATCAGCTTGTATATTTGTCATTTGTATTTCCATATAAAAATAAATTGCTATTTAAACACTTGAGTTTTTAAAATTTCTTAGTTATTGGCATTGCAAAAAAAAGTTTTACAGTTCTAAAATATTTCAAGTTCTAAAATATCTCAAGATTTGAAAACTGTTATGGGTTGAATCTACTATGGTAGATTCAGGTGTTGAAAGGCTCAGCTGTTGAAATCTTGATCCCTAATGCAGCAACATCAGAGTGGAGCCTAGACAGGTGATCAAACCCTAAGGGCTTATGTTTGTTGTGGTTTAATCAACAGGTGAGTTCTTAGCTGCATGGGATATGGCAGGAGGAGCTCAGGGGAAAGAAGCAGGTCACTGGGGAAGGAGCGCCTTGTCCCTGGCCCCTTCCTCTCTGGTCCTGCTCCTTTGTTGAATCAGCTTACTGGCCACCAGGAGTGATAGTGGAATGCCCTCTGGAATGCCCTCCACACCATTATGTTTCCTTGTCACCATAAGTCTAGAAACAGCGTAACTACAATGGGCTGAAATCTCTAAAACCATGAATTAAAATAAATCTTTCCTTTTCAAAATTGTTTTAGTTAGGCATTTTGTCTCAGCCCTGAGAAGCTGCCATTGCATCTGGATGTCATCCCACAGCCTCAAACAGTCATGGAGTGGTGCTTTCAGAGGTGGCTCATGAATCGAGAGTTTGTGATTGATTCATTGTCCAGTACTGGGATTAGGGATATGAGTGCTTCCCCTGCCCGAGGGTGGGTATCCTCCATACAATATAAGGGACAGAAAGAGCCTCACACATGCTCTTATTGCTTTTGCTGTCTTCTGATGCCATGAACTGCTGCTGCTCGCCTTGCCACCCTGCCTTGGGGCTGAGCATGGACTGATATCTCCACAACCTGTGAGCTAAATAAACCTTTCCTTTCATACTTTTGAGTGTCGGGTATTTTGTGTCAGCAAAGACAGAAAGTAACTAAGACAATAAAGTAAGTAAGATGCTGACTAATATGAAAATAATTTGCACCTTTGGCTTAGATTATTAAAAATTATTTACTTTAAAAAATAAATTTAAATTTTACCTGGACCTTATTTCAGTACTTTTCTTTTTGATGCACAATTCTATGAATTTAACCACATGTATGCATTCCTGTAACTACCAGGATAACTGAGAAGAACAGTTCCATCACCCAAGAAGTCCCTGAGGCTGTCCTAACTCATAATAACCACTGCTTCTCTTCAGCCCTAACTCATAATAACCACTGCTTCTCTTCAGCCCTAACTCATAATAACCACTGCTTCTCTTCAGCCCTAACTCATAATAACCACTGCTTTGTCTTCTGTAACAATGGTTTTGCTTTTTCGGTTTTTTGGCAGAACTGGGGATTGAACTCAGGCCCTTGTGCTTGCCAGGCAAGCGCATATTCTACTGAGCCATCTCCCCGGTCCCTGGTTTTGCCTTTTCTAGAATGCCATTTTAATGGAATCATACCTTTTAAGACTGGTTTATTCTTTCAGCATAATGCATTTCAAACTTTCCCACTTTCTTCTGTTTGATAGTTTGTTCCTTCTGTTGCTGAACAGTGTTCCATTGTATGGAGAAAGATCACAATATATACACTCAGTGAATGGAGGACATTTTATTGTTGGGAATTAGTCAGGTTTCCATGGCTATGAAAAAATACCTAAGATAAAGTATTAAGAGGAAGGAGAGGGGGCTGGGGAGTTGGCTCAGTAAGATAAGTGCTTGACTGGCAAATGCAAGGATCTGAGTTCAATCCCCGGTTCTGCCAAAAAAAAAAAAAAAAAAAAAAAAAAAAAAAAAAAAAAAAAAAAAGAGGAAGGAGAGATTTGGCTTATGGTTTCTAAGGTTTCAGTCAACGGTCACATTGTTCCTTCACTTGGACCTAAAGCAAGTGGGGCATATGCTATGCTAGGTAATATCCTAGCAGGCTGTGTGTCATAGTGCAAGCTGCTTAGGTCACAGTGGACAAGAAGTAAAAGAGAGTAAGAGAGCAGGGGTCTGGGTCCTAACACAGCCTTTAAAGGCATGGCCTCAATCATATACTTCCTCCACCTAGGCTTGATCTCCTAACATTTCTTCTACCACTCAAAAGAGCCATCAGCTGGGGCCAACTCATCAACACATGACCTTTCGGGGACATTTAAGATCCAAACCAGAACAAGTTGATTCCAGCTTTTGGCATTTTTAATAGGGCTACTGTGTGAACATATGCTACATGAGCATACATTTTAATTTCTCTCTGGCAGTGGTGGCACACTTAGGACCACACACTGCAGCAGGCTCTTTATATCACTGAAGGCTTTAAAACATTCACCGTCACTTCTCTACTGTGACACATTGAGAAGTGCGACTTTTCAGTCAGGTGTAAGGTAAAGCTTAATTGTATATGAAATTGCCAAGCTACTTTTGAGAATGTCTAGACCATTTTGTATTTCAGGAATATTCAAGAACTTTGGTTGTTGTGTACCCTCACTACCACTTATTTTATTGCCTTTTTTTCTTTTAATTTTAGATTGTCTGAGAGAGGGGAAGTGGTATCTCATGATTTTAATGACATTGAACAAATTCTCATGTTATTTTCTATGGTGACATGCTAATACATATATTTTGCCCATTTTATAAATTATATTATTTGTCTTATTGGTGAATTTTGAGAGTTTGCTGAACAGTTTTCATGTATTGCTTTGCTTGATATGTGATTCACGTATATTTTCTTTCATTTCATGGCTGGATTTTTCAAATACTTGTTTACAAATTCAAAAGTTGAATGAAATTCCATTTATCATTTTTTCTTTTATTAATTGTACTATTGGTATCATATTTAAGAACTACTTACTTAACCACATGTTGTGAATATTTTTTCCTCTTAAGGTTTTTTTAATGTTTCATGCTTGTGTGTATATTTTGTATATATTTTTGCATATACATATTTCTATGTTTTTAATATATTTGTATATGTATATGTATTTGTATATGGGATTCATACATATTTGTACATGGGATCCATGTTTATACATGGTGTAAGGTTTGAGTTTTATTTTCTATGTAGATATTTGATTGCTCCACTCTCTAAAAGATGTTAACATCTCCATTGAATCACCATGACATCTTTGTACAAAATTAACTGCCCAGGTTCAAGTGGGTCTCTCTCACTCTTCATATTTTATTCCATGGATCTTTTAAAATAGCATAAGTATTAGCACACTGCTTTGATTATTGTAACCTTGTAGTAATACTGAAATTATCCCTAATATTATTTTGCTTCAGCTTCTCCTGCTTTGGTTGTTCTAGTTCTTTTGCCTTTCCATAGAATCAGCTTGTACTATAACTATTTCCAAAACCCTGTAGGGATTTTGATTGGAATTATATTTGAATCGAGACTTTTATTATGTTGAATCACCTAATCCATAAGTACAGTGTATCTGCATTTATTCTGGGCTGCACTGACATCTTTCATCAGTATTGTGTAGTTTTCAAAATGGGAACCTTGTAAATGTTTTGTTATATTTAAATCTAAGTACTTCTTCATTGTGGAGCCTTTTTATTTATTTATTTGTTGACACATATTCTCACTGTCCCAAAGCTGGCCTTGAACTTGCTATTCTATCCAGGTTGGCTATGTTATCTCAGAGTTGTGCTCATCCTACCTTAGCTTCCAAAATACTGGAATTATGGGTACATGCCAATGTTCTGGCTGAACTCATTGTTTTAAAATTGTTTTCAGTTTCCAAAGGTTCATTGTTATCATTGAGGAATAAGATTGATTTTTATGTGCTGATTATATTTCCTAAGACGTTGCTCAACACACTTACTGGTTCTTGGTACTCTTGTAGATTATTTTAGTTATTTTATGTGGACAATATTGTCTATCGTACATACAGGCAATTTTATTCCCCCCTTTTCAGCCTTTATGATGATCAGTTGAAGTGATAAAAGAGGCTGTTTTTCAGTTTCTCCTGTTTTAAGGCGGAAGGCGCTCTATCTTTCATTATAAGACAGGACATTAGCTGGAGGATTTTTGTTGGTTTTTTTTTTTATGTGTGTTTGGTGTTTGTTTGATGATCCTCAACATGTTAGGAATGTTATATTCTATTCTTAGTTTGGTGAGGAGTTTTGTATTTTTTTTATCATAAGCTGTTGGTGATTTCTTTGTCAAGGATTTTTCCACATCTACTTACTGGTAACATTATGTGGTTTCTGTTCTTTCAGGCAATTAATAAGGTAAATGTATAGATTTGCATGGTGCTCAGTGAAGAATATTCTTATATATACTGCTGTATACTATTTCCTGATTGTTTCATAAGGTTTTTGTGGCAATTTTCGGGAGTGATTCTGATCTGTAAATTTATTTTCTTGTTCTCTTTGGTATTGATACTAAAAGAATACTGTTTTTTTTAAACAGATATGGGGAATCATTCTTGTCCTTTCATTTTCATGAAGAGAATACAGAATTGGTGATTTTTTAAAATTATGTCAGTGAAACCATCCTTCATTTTGAAAGATTTTTTCTAATTAAAATTCAGTCTAAGAGCCTGGCATGGTGGTGTATGTCTATAACCCCAGCACTTGAGGAGGCTGAGCTGGAAGGACTGTTGGCCAGCCAGGGCTACTTAGTGAATTTAAGGCCAGCCTGAACTACATAGTTGGGTCCTGTCTTAAAAAACAAAAGTAAAACAAAACAGCAGCTTTTTTTTTTGAGGAACCGAGGATTGAACTCAGGCCCTTGCGCTTGCCAGGGAAGCACTTATTCCACTAAGCCATCTCCCCGGCCCCAACAGCTTGTTAGAAGGCTATATAGAGTGCTGATTTTATCTTGAGTGAGTATAGGTCATAGTTAATTGCTTTTCATATGTTGCTCTTTTTCATGAAAGTTTTTTTTAAATTTATGTATAATGAATTATTTATGGTATTATCTTATTTTCCTTAAATAGCTGTAGGGTATATGTACTCTCTTTTACTCTTTCTATTGTTAATTTGTGTAATTCTGCCTTTCCTTTTTCCATTCTGCTAGAGCTTTATCAGTACTATTTACTATTTTAAAGACTAATAAGGAGCCTGGGGAGATAGCTCAGTGGTCTAAGTGCCTGCCTGGAAAGCACAAAGACCCAGGTTCAATCCCAGGTACCGTGGCCACTGAAACTGGGTGTAGTGGTACACACTTGTAATCTCAGTGCTGGCGAGGCTGAGACAGGAGGATTATTAGGAGTACAAACCATGTAGTGAGACACAGTACCAAATAAATAAATAAATAAATAAATAAATAAATAAATAAGAAAATAAAGTCTAACGAAAGGATTTTTCCTCTATGAGATTTTTCTTTTCAGTTTCTTCTCTTTGTTATTCCCATCTGATAACTTTTGTCTTGGTTTTTAAGTCAAATCCCAAATTACTGATTTCAGATCATGCTACTTTTCTAAAGTAAGCATTTTACAATATGAATTTCCTTCAAAGATACTTTTATAGACATACCTTAAAGTTTAAAATGTTTAAGATTTTTTTCAGAACAATATATATGTAAACTCCCAACTCAACTTTCTTTTGGATGTGTCAGTTACTTATTAGTATGTTGTGCAATTTCCAGTTTGAATCCACCCAGTGGATAGTGTTCGGTTCTTTCCTACTCCTTCTGGTTTTCTTTTTTGTTTCTTTGTTCTACTAATTGTGAGAGAATTCTAGGCTATCAAATGTAGTCATGAGTTTGTTTATTCATCTTGTTTCTGTCTTTTTTTCTCATGTATTTCAAAGCTCTGGTCTGTGTCCATACTCACTTGGGATGCCTTGGCATCATGGTAATGAATGATATACTTACAGCACATGCCTGTGGGTCAACTGCTTTCTTCTGAATGGTGCTTGGATGGTATACTTGTCCCCATCCTTTTATCTTTATTTTTTTCCCATAAATTTATTGAGAAACAAATAGCAATGAGACAGTTTCAAACCAAACTGGTAGGACAGTTTCAATAATTAACACATTGCATACATTCTTTCTAGTGGTGAATTGCTGTACAAGATGCAGACATGATATCCTACTTACAAACACCATTAGAACAAATCCCTCTATTCATTAAGAGAATGTAACTGTATAACGATCCTAGCCATTTGAGTACACAGATACAAAATGGACATTCATCTGCATCCCCTTTTTGTTGTTAAGTTCCGTTATTTGAATATTATAGGTGTGTAAACTCAGCAAAATATTCTAAAAGAGTCCAGT
>NW_004524763.1:2781878-2810199 GCF_000260255.1 Octodon degus | reverse complement strand
TTCCTCATATGTCTTTGACTCTGCTTCATGCAATCTATTTCTTTCCTGTATTGCTCATTCAAGGAAACCGTCATTTTTCTAATCTCCTCTATTTTTTTTAATCAATGTCTTCTTTAGAAGCAGTTATAAATTCTTTTACTGCAGTGTTTTTTTCAGATTGGGTTTCCTCCCTATGTTTCTGTAGTTGCTTCTTCACTTCACATCCTATGAGTTCGGAGAATTCTCTTTTTATTTCAGAAAAGAATTGCGCTCTGAGTTCCTCTATAAATTTCTGCTGTTGCTTATTTACTATCGACCCTTTTAATTCCTGCATTTGAGCCAAGCTAGTATCCTCTGCACTTGTTCTGGGTGGGCATTGGGTTTCCTTCATATGTTTCTGCATTTGATTCTTTACTGCAGATATTATTAATTCAGGGATTTCTTTTTTTTTTATTTCCAATGTGAGTTCCTCTATACCTTTCTGCAGCTGTTTCTTTATTTCAGAAGCCATTGATTCATTGCTTTCAGCTGTGTGATTTCCAATTTGTTCTGTGTTAGTGTCCTCTGCACTTGTTATGGGTGGTCTTGGGTTCTGAGGTTGCATTTTGCTCCTTCTCATCATTTTGTGTAGCACTGTCTTCTGACCTTTGTTGTAGATCTTCATTGTAGTTATTACCTTAGCATGTAATGAAGTTCAGGTGCAGGTCTACAAAATTTGGATTTATCTAGCTGTGCCTGGTTTGGGTCTGGCTGCTGTGCTCAGCTCCTTCCTGCTGCTGCCCTTGAGGGTGAACCTGTTGTGTCCCTCTGGCAAGATTTTCTGCTCCTGGACTAGCTGGGTGGTTCTATCTTCTTCACTCTCTTCAGGGATTGCAGCTGCAGGGTTACACCCCAGGCATGTATGTCAGGCCTGAGCTGAGCCTGGAGGAAACAAGGTGGAGTAGGGGGGAGAGGCAGCTCTCCCACACACTCATCGGCTCTGGGCTAGGACTGAGTCTGGGGGTTCCTGGAACGTGGCAGAAATTTCCACTCCGCGGGTAGGGTAGGGCAGGTGCTGCAGAGTGGTGGCGGGCGTACCAAGGGGGTGGAAGAGAGTCTCACCCACGCTGCACCTGCCCCAGTAGTAGGTCCCGCCAGCGCAGGGTAGCAGGAAGCTCTCCTACACACTCATCGAACCTGGGCTAGGTCTGATGCTTTTATCTTTAAAATTCTCATAGGTTTTCTTTTTTGATATTTTCTGATAAGCTTTGTCTTTCAATTAATGTGTTTGAACTATACATGTTCAATGTAGTCACTGATATATTTAGATTTAGGTTTATCAGTTCATTATTCAATTTCTGTTTTTCCCATTTTTTTCTTTTATATTTAAAATTATTTTTAATGTATTTGGTACAGGGTCTCAGTACACATCTAGGACTTGTTAGTGATTGTCCTGTTTTCAGCCTTCACAGTGCTGGGATTACAAGTGTGCACCTCCACACCGGGAGTTGGTTTCTGGCTCAGTGCACCTGGGGGCAGGGCTAGTGAGGCATGTGGTATCGGGGATCGAACCCTGGTCCCTGAGCTTGCCTAGCATGTGCTTAGTCTGCTGAGCTATCTTACTAGCCCGTTTTTTTCTTTTTTCTTGTTTGTTTCTCTAAATGTTACAGCATTCCAGCTTGTTGTATGTTTGATTATATTTCTCTTTTATAATTTAATGCTTGATCAAGAGAAAATATTTCCCTTTTACATTCTATTTAGACTCAGTATTCTACCACCTTAATTAGAATGAACAAACCTTATGGTTACATAATTTTCCTAATTTATTTCTCCCATATACAGTTAATCAATGTACATTGAAAAAGTTATCAACATAATAATTTTGTTTTCATATATCATATGCTTTCTAAAAAGCTCAAAGGAGTCATTTTAACCCAAAGAGCTAGCATTATGATTCTTCCTTTGCTCTTGATATTCCACGTGTTCACTTGGAGTTATTTCCCTTTGGCCTAAAATACTTCCCACAACTGTCTTAGAGCATTGTTTCTCGCAACAAATTTTCTTGGTTTTCCTTTACTTTAGAAAGGTCCTATGCTATCTTTATTCCTAAAGAATCCTTCTGCATTTGAAAATGTTGAGCCAATTCTTTCCAGTCTTCATGATTTCAGAGGAGAAGGTCACTGCCATGTGAATTATTTTCCCCACATAGTTAATGCACTGTTCTCTCTCACTGATTGTAAATTTTTTTCTTGTCTTTTGTTTTTCAGAAGACTGATTATAATGTGTGTTGGCATGAACTCTTTGTGTTTATTCTGTTTGAATATTATGGAATTTATTTCATCTTTAAATTTATGACTTTCAACTATGAAAAAAAATAAAAAAATAAATTTATGACTTTCATAACATTAGACATTTTTAGCTATTATTTCTTTGTATATTCATTAAACACTATTCCTTTTCTCTTCCATTATGGAATGCCAATTATACAAAAAATGATTCTTTGGTAATTTTCCTTGAGTCCTCCTTCTCGTCATCTCCACTTTATGACTGAGCTCATCCAGAGTAGTCTGCCAAGTCTTGTATTTATCCTAGATTTTATATTTTCAACAGAGTATTTTTATTAATAGAGACATTATTCTAAGTTACCACTCAGGTCAATGGGAAAGAAAGCAAATTATGTTAGTTTTATGTTAACTCTGAGAGGCTATTGTAGTTTGTAAAGTTGTCCACAGATTTTTTTAGTGTTTTCATCATTTTTGCTATCTTCCATTGAATATTATTCATCTTACGTTCCTTACTTCCACTGACAAATAGAAAGCACTGAAACATTATGCTGCATCATTACTAAGAACATGCCAGAAAGGGTTCTTTTTGTGGTTCTTTCTTGAGAAACTCGCCCTTGACTATCTGCCATCACTTTCTGAGATACCAATGCAGACAGTGCAGATAGATGTGCTGCCTGACAGCCCCAACCATGGCTCCCAGAGACCTGCAACACCACCAGGGGATGCACATGTGAACGAGACTGTGGATGGTTGTATTACAGGCCTGCAAGCCTCCACAGGCAAAGCTGAGTGGAGGGCAAGCAAACTGTTCTAGCTGATCAGCTTGTTGATTTTTTAAGCAAAGTACATGTTGTGATAACCGAATATTTTAGGGTGGTTCATCTATAGATAAATGGAATACTTTTTGACTTTTGGTACCTTGAAATTATCCCAAGAGTGATGTAGTAAAAAAGTCCTAGGACCAGCCTGATAGCTTAGCACACTAAAGCACCTGCTTAGTCAGACTGCAGGGGCAGAGATCCCTGGCATGCCATCCTGCCCCGCTCCCGGGGTGCACTGAAACAGCAATTGAGACTGGGCATGGTGGCACATGCCTGTAATCCCAGTGCTTGGGAGGCTGAAAACAGGAGGATCACTATGAGTCTGATCTGCATAGTGAGATCCTGTAGACCCTGTATCCCCTGTACTAAATGCAAAAAGTAAGTCCTAACACATATAGGAACTGCTTTAGGAACTCAAATCTCAAAGAGAATGCTGATCAAAACCTATTGTGTGTGAGTTGTGAGTGTGAGTGTAGATGGTGCTAGGTATCCAACCCAACACTTCAAACACACCAGACAAGTACTTCACCACTGAGCTATAATATAGCTGAAGATAAACATCTTAGGGATGGAGAGATAACTAAGCTGTCTAAAGCGCTTGCTTAGGCAAGCTTAGGGAGGCGTGGGGGACCGCAGTTCAATCCCCGGTAACACATGCCATGCCAGTCTCACCCTCAGGGCAGGTTGAGCTGGCCAAAAAAAAAAAAAAAAAATCGAAAGATTATTATTTTAAAGTGATTATATGATGCATACCTAATGATGATACCTAATGATGGCTGGGCTAGCAATGCACACTTAAGCTGAGGAAAATGTTTGGAAGTTGGAGGAAAGCAAATACTTACATAACAACTGACAATTTAACAACACTGTATCCTGTAGTTGCATGAAAAACAAAAAATATCCCTAACAAATTGCATGGCAAGGTGATGTTCAGGTTCAGTATGAGAGTTGCCACCTTACTTTTTCTCGGTACTTGTAATGAAATGTGAGGGGAAAAGACATGAGGTAAAGGAATAATGCTAGACAAAAGGCACTATGAGTTGCTTTTGTAAAAATACAGTTATACATAATTCCAAGATAGTCCAGGTAGAAAATAATAAGGAAATTTTAAAATAATTCTAGGCAGAGCTCAGAGCCAAAGCACTATAAGGAAAATATGGTCTAAAATGAATTCAAAGATCAGACTCTACCACTCTATTTAATGTCTCAGAAAGGTTTAAGGTGGCCCTCCAAAAAGACAGAGATTCCTGTAAGGTTGCTCAGAGAATGACTTATAGTTTAATAGAATCTTTAAACAAAAAAGGGTATTTTTCCACAACAGCCTAACAAGAAATCCAAAGTAGAGAAAAGATACATCACACTGACAATACTGTTACATTGAGCTGTATCCTTGACCATTGCCAAGAGTAGAGTAAGTGTTCTTTCATCACAAGAAAGTTTATGATGTAAAGGACTTGTTAACTAGTTGCATTGTCATTTACCCATTCTAGAACATATACATATATCAAAACATCAAATTATACCATTAAAATATGCAAGTTTTACTTTTAAACTATTTTTAAAATAATGTAAATAAAGGATTTTCTCTATGAGAGTGATGGTTGTGGCTTATGTCAAATTGAGTGAATCCCAATAAAATTCATGTGAAACTAAAAAATATATGAGAGAATTATACTATCATAAGTTTGAATTAAAGACACAAAGACAGATAGAAAAAATAGCTTCTGGATTCACTAACAAGAGTTAGCAAGAGTACTGAGAAACTGCTTATAGGCAGACACTGTATGGACCTCTGACAATGAGAGAAGGAAAAGATCAAGAGTTCATGAAGGACAGAAAATGACCATAGAGAATAGTTTTCAGGCAATGGAACTGGACCCTAATTAAGAAACTTGCAGCATGTATGTATGTCTAAATATTTGTCAGAATTACTACTGATAACAGACCCAACATCCCAACTTTTTGAGTGTCTATATCAATTATACAATGCTTGTGCATACCATACATAATTATCTTATATATGCTGAAGGTATCATGAGTGCATACATAATGCATCATTTCAGTTTGAGGAGATACAATTAAGGAATGTGCACTTGGGAAACTCATCCACAGCTGGCTCTAATAAATACCAACACATTTAACCTTGGCAATGAGCCTGATGCCATAATAGATGAGACTTTGCAGATTTTAGAAAGGGAGAAGTATAATTTTCATGTGGGAAGAACAGAAATAATTTTGGATCAGAGGAAAAACTTGTGTATAAAAATCTATTTGGAAGTTGTTTGATACTCATTGAGTCAGAAAGTGAAGTATATTTCCATTTCCCTTGAATGAAGACTAACCTTACTTATTCACTTACAATGAGTAAAGTGTGATGGAGCTGATGTGCTAGGTCTGGAAAAAGTATTGCTTCTTTTTATGTATTTAGTACAGGGTTTACAGCATCTCACTACACAGACTGGACTTACAGTGACTCTCCTATTTTCAGCCTCCTAAGTGCTGGGATTACAGGATCATGCCACCACACCCAGTCTGGTATTGATTCTTTTAGGTTTTTTTTTCTTGAGGTGTTTACCCTTGAATTTAATCAATATTTTTATTTTTATTTTTCAACCAATATTTTTAAAGAAAATCTTGACATTGTGAAGTGTTATCTGTGGATATTCCAGCCAACAGTCTCATCTACAGTTCCAGGTAACAGCGTCAACTTCCTTCTATTTGATTCAAATTTTGAGACTCTTCTAGCCCCAACAATTTAAGCTAATCCAGCAGTTGCTAAGTGAAGCAAACACAAATTGTGTTTGCCAAGCCATGTCACGTTTTATGAGAAACAGAAATGTTGCTTTTGTTTTAGGTCACTAAGTTTTGGAAAGGCATGTCACATAGCAAGAGACAGCTAGGTGTCTTATCAAATAGAAACTAAACATTCCTGCTAAAGGTGAGCAGCACTGTCATTTTTCTTGTTTTAGAAGTTTTGTTATTCATTGTATGATCTATTTATTTATTTTATTGCTTGATAATTTAAAAAAATTACAATGAACTCAATGTGTTGACTAAATGCTATTTTGACTATGTCACTTGAGGAGTTCTAGCATATTCTGTATAACAGGAAAAACAAAATGATTATTTGGCAAATAGAAGGTAGACTGAATGAGACAAGTTTGAACAGAGAGGTTTTACTTTGTTTCATTTGACCATTTTTGTGCCTTAGGCCCTTTGGCAGGCTGACAAAGCCTATGGGATTCTTTCCACTGTTCCTCTAATTTGCTCTACAGAAACTACGAACTGCTGAGCATTGTCACAGAGTTCGGCGGTGAAAGGAAAATGTTGCTTCTCTGGTCTTGCTTCCTGCCATGAGACTTATATCAGTGTTACCTTACATAATAAAGTGCTACCAAAACTGCCCTCTCTATTATGCAATCCTAGCACCCTCACTGATACTAAGGAAAATAATACCAAGGTTGAATCTTGCTATGAACTCTGAATCACAAATGAGAGTCATCTCTGAGCTTGTCAGTGATGCTGGTGTCTGACCACTAGTGCATTCCATATTTCCCTAGAGAAGGATGTGCTTTCCCTTTACATGGAAGATAGTCAAATAGTAGGTTCCAAATTCTTCTATCTCATATAATTAATCTATTTAAAGCTGGCCATTTCCTTAATCCTTTTGTATGCTCATCAATTCACTGAGTACAGTATCATCTCTACCTCATTCATTACAGGATGTCTTAGTCACATTTCTGTCACTGAGCCACACAACTTAACCCCTGCATCTTCAAGTAGGAGAGATTTATTGTAGCTTGCAGTTTAGTGGAATTATACTATGTTCAGTAGGCTCCAAGGCAGAAACAGCATGGAAGAAGGAGTTTGGGGTGGGTAAAAAGCTGCTCACATCATGGCTTGGAGGAAGCAGAGGCAGGGGAGGGAGTAGGTGACAAGGGAAAGATCCCCCAAAGACGTGCCCCCAGGGAGCCATCTGTTCCCACCATGCCAGCTTCTAATGATACTTTCACTTACTCAACTCATAAGGAAGAATCCTTTGATGAATATAATGACCTCACAGTCCAATGACCTTCCGCACACAATAGGATTGGGGGAGGAGGGACAGCATTTTAGATTGGAACCATAACAGACATGTCATGTTCAAGTTTAAAAGAGCTGCTATAGAAATGTGTGAGGACTGGATTCAGGTATACTTGCCAAGAAATTTAAATTCTCAGACTATGTACATGCTGTTATGGTTTGTATTTCATTGTCCTCCCAAAGCCTCATGAAGTCATTGGGGCAGATTCTAGAGTTTGTGATGAATTCATGATACAATGCTGGGATTATGGGTGTGAGTGCTACATCCACCTTGGGATGGTAATTTGCATAAAAATGCAGGGAAGGGAGAGAGGCTTGCTAGCTACTGCTGCAGCTGCCGTCCCTCCTTCACTCTTTGCTGTTTCCTGCTGCCATGAATGACTGCCCTCTGCCATGTGTCATTCTGCCTTGGATCCAGCTGAGTATGGAACTGAAACCTCCACTGACTGTGGGTAAATAAACCTTTTCTTCTTTAATTTTGGGTGTCAGATATTTTTCCCAGAAACAATAAAAAAGTAACTGAGACAGAATTTGATACCAGAGAGGTGGGGTCATTGTTGTGGTTAAAACTTGTAGATTACAAGCCTTTGGGAATGGCTTATAGGAAGATAGGAAGGGTTCAGAGATGTCACCCACAAAAGAAGTGCTGGAATACCTTCAGCTGTTCTATATGGGAGATTCTGGTTAGAGCTCAGAAGACCAGAAGGCTGACAGAAATCTTCCCTATAAAGAGCAGGTCAGGGAGGTTTCTGCTAGAAGGACTGAATTGGTTGTTGGACTCCAGATGATGTGCATTATGGTTTGGCAAAAAGTTTATTTACATTTTGCTTCTGTCCAGAGACTGCCTGAGACTGAGGTTAAGCACAGTGGACTGATTAATTGTGCAAAAGAAATTTCAAGGCAGTCAAATGTTGAGGCAGTGGCATGGCCATTGTTGGGGGCTTTTAGTGAGATTTACATTGAGAATCAAGAGCAAAAACACTAGTAGGATGACTTAAAATGCTATTAATTTGTCCAGAAAGCAAAAAAGCTGTGGACTACAAAAATAGAGCTGAGGAGACCTCCATTGCCAAGACAGAACAAGAGAATAGAAAAGATGGCCTGAGGGGGAAGAAAGATGGCCTGAGGGCATCACAGGAAGCAACAAGTCTCTACCATTTGAGGCCTCAAAACTGCAAAAGGAAAAGACAGCTTTGAGGAGAAAGCCTCAGAGTGCCGTGTTCCACAATGGAGGCAGCAGCCATACCATTCCAGAATGGCAGTGTCAGAGAATTTGTTCCTCAGAATCAGGTTCAGAGTGCTCAGCAATCCAGGTACTCAACCCCTGCAGCCAATACAGAAGAAAGCCTGGCTACTGCTCCACCTAGGAGCAGACTTTGGCACATCCATGTGGGATTGATTTTAGACACATGCAGAATGGAGTTCTGAGATTAAGAAGACTTCCACTTAGATTTCATAAGTCCTAGAAGGCCAGGAAGTCTGCCCTTGAGAGGGAAATATCTGAAGCAGAGTGTAAGAAGCCTAATGTACAGTGGAAAGCCCAGAAGTTTGGAAAACCTGGGAATGTGGATCAGCTGAGGAAAGCTTCAAGAAAGGAGAATGGCAGGCCTAAGAGAGAAGTGACAGGAGCTACCACCAAAAGTGCCATAGAGGTGCAGCCACACAGAGCTCACAGTTTGCCACAGATTGCTTCAGACATTCCAACATGGAACTACAGGACTTAATGTTTGCCCTTCACGATTTTGGACTTACTTTGGCCCCAGTGCTTGATATCCTGCTGAGTGTACCTTTTGGAAAGGTAATGTTTATCTTATGCCTTTGAACGTTGAAAATGTTCAACTTTTCATTTGTACAGGGACTTACAGCTAAGAGTTTGCCTTAGATCTTGGAGAAGACTTATGACTTGGACTTTTCAGCAACACTCAAACTGTAGGACTTTGACAACTCCTACAGATGGACTAAAATGTCTTTTGCATAAAGGGATGTGCATGAGTCTTTGGTGGGCTAGGGCATAATGTTATAGTTTGTTTCTAGTTGTCCCTGCAAAGCCTCATGTAGTCATGGGATGGCTTCTAGAGTTTGTGATTAATCCAGGATCCAATGCTGGGATTATGGGTATTTGCTATTCCTACCTTGGGGCACATAATATGCATACAAATGTAGGGAGGGGAGAAAGGTTTGCTAGCTGCTGCTACTAGCTTCTGCCCCTCCTTCTGCTCTTTGCTGCTTTCCACCACCATGAACAGCTGCCCTCTTCCATGTGCCACTCTGTTGTGGAGTCACCCGAGTATGGACTGAAACCTCCACTAACTGTGAGCTAAATAAACCTTTCCTTCCTTCTTTTGGGTGTTGGGTATTTTGTGCTAGCAACAAGAGAAAAGTACCTGAGACACATGATAATAAATGTACTCCCCTCAGCCAGGTTTATAGAATTCTCTCTCTCCTCTGGTCCATTCTGCTCAAGATCCACTTCTAGATCTTGCCAGATTAGATGAGCAAATCCTGCAGATGTTTTGATGTTATTAAATTTTGCATCAAGAACTATTCTGCCCTGCATGGTTTATACTAAAATAATTAGTTATTACCTTCAGTCAATGAAGAGAAGCAGGGAAGATCCTATAGGACAAAGTTTACCTTGCAAACATTCACTTTACTTAAGATCTGGGCATGGTCTTGGCAACAGAAGTCTGCAACTTTGGAAAAGGCAGGGACTACTCTTGATGACACAAAGTGTTCAGAAAAATCTGGGCATTCAAGGTTGTTAGTGAGACCTACATGCCCCATTTTTCTAATGACATCTGTCCCCACATTGTTCCAATGTCAAGATACTACATACATTAATGCTTTGTCCCTTACCTTAACCTATCCCAATATGTCATAGTAAGAGTATCAGTCAGTGATATGCCACAGCGTGCTAGCAGAGAGCCTTTCTCCCAATACTCTGAACATGTGACAGTTACTACCTGACTGTCTAGTTATTCGGTCTGAAAGTCCCAAACTCAGGGGACTTTTTTTTTTCCTAGAGGCTCTTCCTGTAGCAAATCATAAATTGGTTTTTAGGAAGTCAGACACTAAAGTGATAACTTAGTACAAAAAATTTGTTTGGGTGATAATCCTAGGAAATGGAAGTTTCAGACAGAAGAGAAAGAAAAACCAGTAAATAATATACTACTGTGTTAACTGTGACTGAAAACAATTGGGATCTGATTCCACTTTTTTGTTCTTTTGTTTTTTGTAGGCACAGTCTCACTATGTAGGCCAAAATGACCTTGAACTCAAGATCTTCTGGCCTTAGCCTCCCAAGTGCTGAGGTTACAGCATGTATCACTACGCCCACCTAACAACTTGTGAACTCTGAAGAAGCTTGTAGAATGTGCCTTAGAATTGTCTTGCCAATCAATGCAGAGAATGGCTTGTTTACGTAAGCACTCTGACTGAACACTGAGTGTTGGACTCCTGGGTATTGGTCCTTTTGTACTTTTAATCTGCACTGTGCATCTACTGTGTGACCTTCTGAGGCCACAAAGAATTTCCTGAGGCAGAAAAGCAAGATGATGTCACACTTGAAGGGAGACACTGAGGACACACATGTTTTCCTCAGCTGCACGAACATCAGATGGGCTCCACGGGATTTGGTTTGGACATCACAATGCCTACTACACCTTGATTTGTAATCAAAAGTCAAATTTCTGTTAGCAGCTGGGTCACAACTGGTTTTCTTTTTTAATTCTTTAAAGAGAACAAAAAGTACTAACACAAACATTAGAAATGACACAGAATTTCACTAAGATGATAATTAATTTTAAATCCAAACAAACATGTATGGCAGCCCATGAACCCTGCCTAGAAGCTCTGTACTCCTGCATGCCATTTCCTGGTATAAAAGAAGTCTTACTCTCTCCTAAGTGAGTGATGTGACTGGGTTTTAGACAGTGGCTGTGTACAGAAGCAAAACATACCATTTTCCCTAGATCCCCAAATTACCCAATTCTGACAGATAAGAAAGAATTCAGTGGGAAGTTGTTCAAGTCAGATTGTATAAGAAATCTGAATCTTTGGGTCACTGCATGTTTCAAAGAAATGTGAAAATTGTCGGAAGTCAAAACAGACAAAAAGTAAGTAAAGCCAGGAGAATGGAAAAATTATTTTGCATGACTGCCTGATAAGTAACTCTCACAAATGACTGTAAGTCTCCAACATTGCACAAAAGCTGCTGCGACCTTATACAAAAAGTACTTCTCCAAGGACATCTGCTAAACTGTCTGCTCAGCAAAATATTGAGGTCATTATTATTAATCATTGTGTTCAAGGATGACTGTTTCATCATATTGAATATAATCCTTCTCATTTTTGCTTTTAAAAACTTTCCCTTGCCTTAAGCTCTTTGAAGATATCAATGATTTACTATAATATACATTTTTCCATTTCAGTGCTCTGGTATTCTTAAACAACTATCATTTTTTGAGAATGCTTTTCTAATTATTTCTGTTTAGGCTGATATCTGAATGAGAGTAACCCAGGCCAATTACTAAACTCCTATCAGATGGTGACCTACATGAGAAAAAAAATCTGTGTGCGAATCAACAGGTATTTTGTGTTGCTGTTTTAGCAGTTGTTGATTTATTGGGCTGATGCAATCAACAAGCATCTTATACAAGACCAGTACTTTCTTTGTTTTCATTGTATTTGGTTATTGAAATTATCAGCCATTATGTCTTTATTTTTTCAGTATATGATGAGAACTGATAGAATCATGTTTGTGGTTTGGTTATAGTCTCTAAGGACCAGGCAAGAGCTCCATTTGTCATAGTAGTATAATTATTTTTAGATAATGGAACTTTCCTCCTGGTTAGGGAAAACTGTCCATTACTGTCTTGCATTTGGTTAACACAACTGAGAAATCCTTCCTTAGAACACTAAGATCATACACAGGAGAGGGAGAACCAGCATGAAACACAAACTGCTTTCTCTTTATCATTACTGGCCCGGAAATACTGGATATAAATACATATGAGTCAAAGAAATACAAGTAGATAATAACTCAGATTTGCAATGAATATAAAGAAGTTTCCCTGGTGTTTAAAAATATATCTTATCATTTTTAAACAAGCATACAAATAATATCTATTCAGTATAGAGATACACAGTGACAAAGAAGTAAGAAGACTCCCTCTTGTGGTTCTTGAGGATAACAATCCTTGCCACAAGAGCATATTGAGAAAATAGAAATACTGATTTGAAGATGTCAGAGATAATGAGAGATGATCCTTTCCTCTCTGACTCATTTTATGAGCCTAAGTAACAATTTTAGGCTGAGTTGATAGAGATCCTCTGGAGAATGTTGTGAGCTTGCACAGCTTACCTCAGGGACAAACTACAAATGTAAGGGGGAAGAAAGGACTCCTCACCCTGAACTGGTGAAAGTCTGTTTTCCACTTGGAATTTTATCCCTGAAAGGTAAAAAGCAAAAAAGTTTCCTTATTTGAGCTTCCTCTTGTTCCCCAGTGTGGACCTGTACACATTCTTGAATTTGTTTTAGGAAGTGAGCTTGGTACTAGTACAAGTTAAACTCCTAAAAATATCCCTCCTTAGTACATTGTATGGAATTATAGGGTATTTCTATAATATACACTTTCATCCTCTGCTTATTTGGAATATTACTTGGGACAGTTTTCTTCTTCCTCAGCTGCAAAGGCTAGAAACAGGAATTTGTCATTTCTTAAGAAGGAAAATGGGATGGTGCTGCAGTTGTTGGGCAACATATATTCAATGCCAAAGTGGCTGGATGTGAAATTGTGATTTGCTTTCTCATAATTGATGTCCTCTGCTTTTCACTCCTAATATTTCACCATTAGAAAGGTGAAATCCTCCAGTTCTGAGGAGGGTTGACGTCTGTGCAGAAATCAATATATCTCTGTCTTTCTCTCTCAGGTTATATAGTTAAGATGAACACAGCATTCTCATTTGCTCAGAAAAACATATGCTGCTGTCTCAGAGTGCCACTTGGTTGAGAACTGTCTCCTTTTTCATCTTCTTCAATAAAGATTTTAGCAATTTCATTTGTAATAAAATACAGTTTTAAGAACATTGGAAGCAATTCTGTGAAAAAGATTTAAACATTATATTAAAAAAACACATCCTTTCAATCTGTGAGACAATAGGACAGAATTTTAAAATGCACAACTATGTACTAAGAATAATTATGTTACTTTTGTAGAATAATGACCAGCCAAAGAATTTATATATTTAAAAAAAATTGTTTTAATTTCATATGTTGCTTTAAGAAAGAATTTTATGTTTGTTGATGGATTTAGTAGTATCCTTTTATTTGGGTACCAATACTCTCACAATTCCACTTTAAATACATAATTGTCACTATTTTAAGCATTATTTGCATTCTCACTTTTTTATTTGAGATATACACAGTATGATCACCCTGGGTTGATCTCTGGTTTTTCCCCTAGATTTAATGAAATCTTATTTGTCATCACCACTTGCTTACGAAGGCCCACAGAGAAGCTGGTGTGTTGAACTTGCTAGCATACCTGCCTCCCCATGGGCCCAAGAGAAGCAGACCTTGCAGATCTTCAGAAGGAGGATGTTAGCTAGAGAGTAGCTCAGTGATACCATGCATTAGGCCAGAGGTTTGATCCCCAGCACTGCTAGAGAAGAAAAAGACAAAAGAGAAAGAAAGTGTTTGGAACTAATTCAGGTAAAAGTCCCTATAACATTGCCCTCTGAAGAAAAGAGCTGAGTTATTCCTTTATTGGTGCACAAGAATCCCAGCTGTTATGACTTGTGTCTAGTTCTCCCAAAGCCTCCTGCGGTCACGGGGGCAGCTTCTATAGTTTGATTAATTCATGATCTAATGCTGGGATTACGGGTATGAGTGCTATACACACCCTGCGGTGGTTAATCTGCATACAACATAAGGGAGGGAGAGAGGCTTGCTAGCTGCTGCAGCTGCCATTGCTCTTCCCTTTTATCTGCTGTTCTCTGGTGCCACGAACAGCTGCCGTCTGTCATGTGCCACTCTGCCTTGGATCCAGCTGAGTATAGACTGCGACCTCCACTAAATGTAAATAAACCTTTCCTCCCTTATATTTAGGTATTGAGCATTTTGTCCCAGCAATGAGAGAAAAGTAATCAAGACAGCAGTTGAATTTTCCCTGATTACAGAAAATATTTTGAGAGGGGCCTGTGGTCTCCTGAAATTTTGACTATTGAGAAGAGCAAACACCAATGTTTGCTATTATGAAGAGAAATGAAAGGAAGGTGAAGCCAAGCAGAATCATGTCTAGCATTTAGTTCCCAGGCCAAAGAAAGACGAGAAAAACAGAAGAGCAGGGGCAGCAGGAGAGGTCAAGCTACACTCCAGCATTCTGCCAAATCTACTGCCTGGCAGGCTCTGAATAGAGGTGCTCGGTAATGAGCCCATCAGTGGGAGCTTTGTCCCACTTGCATAAACCCTGAATGCCTGAACTGACAGGACTTCCCAAGTGGGCACTATTATCCAAATGTCAATGGAACAATCAATAGGAAAAATTTTTCAGTGAGTGTCCAAAGCCAACATTCTCTTCCTATTGGTAGTAGATACTTCTTCACAGTGATAGGAAAAACAAAACTGGAAAGATCAAGGACATTGATAGGAAGTAAGGACAAGGACAAGTAATAGGAAGATTTGGTAGCCACAAGGCATTTATCTATATATTCACTTCCCTAACACTTGCTTAAAATTCAAAAAGTGAGAAGACATGGAAACCCCCCACTTACAGATTGACTCAAATTGCAAAGTAACATCGAGAGCTTCTGCTCTTTTGCCCCAACAGATGCTCTGTTCTCCCTGACCCTATTCTTATTCTGGGCTCTTCTGACATCTGCAGGGTGGGTTCTGGATTGTGCTGCAGTGAGCACCTGGTGTCATAAATGAAAGCCCATTTATGACTCCATATCCCATTATGTCAGTGAAAAATAAAATATAAAATGAGAAAAGCAATGGAATTTTAACACTGGCTCACAAAACCATCTTACTTTATTTTCCTATTGGCTGAAGGGAGGGAATTGCCATGGATCTGGAACTAATACCTCTTTGCTATAGTTTCCTTGGTAGCAGCATCAGAAAGCTGCAGAGGCAATTATATGCATCACTGATTATGCAGCTTTTAGCCACCTTAAAAGAGCCATGGTTACCAGTCTTTCAGCCACTTTCAATAAATTTCTTTGCGCTGGCATCCAAAGAATTGGGTATAAAGACCATTGAGCCCTTTAGGATGTTTTGCTTTATTTTCCTAGTGCTCACTAGTGTTTAAATCTGCTTCTAGGCACAAGCACAGCCTGCACAGCTCATAAACTACTACCAAGGTGGGCCCACGAGGTGATCATTTTTCTCACACCCATGTAGAATCTGCCTCTTAGCCCATGCAGTTGTTGGCAGCTAACTGGTGGTTGGAGTGAGGGCCTCCCTAGTTCTTGGCTAGATGTTTCTGTCAGTTCCTTACTGTGTGACCTCTCCAGCATGGCACTTGGCTTCATTGAAAAGCTTCTAAGCTAAGAAAATCAACAGAGACAGCCAACTAGCAAGAGGAAGGCCATAACCTTTTGTACATTAATTACAGAAGTGTCACTCTCTGTATTTCCATCTACTGACTGAACAGAGGAGGAAGCCGAGATTACCCTGAATACCAGGAGGTGGGAATAAATATCAGAGACATCTTCCAGGCTCCCAAACCCAGAAAGCAAAGAAATAGAATTCTGTTGTGTGCCATGACCCAAACTTTCAGAATATGAATTATTCTTCATGTTACTACATAAGCACATTTCATATATTCATACTTTGCAAGTTATATCTACCCTAGAATGACTGTCAACCCTCATATGGACACAGCCAAGGGCATACCCTAAGATGGAGGAGGCAATTAACTATGTACATATTTATGATCCACAGGAACTGTAGAAAATAAATAGGTGTTGTGCTGAGCTGTGAACTTCTAGGTAATTTGCTGTACAACAATAAATAAACTTCACCTCATTTCTCTGCTCCAATTCATTTTAAGACTCTAACCCCATCAAGATGAAGACAGAGCTCAAAGATGGGTGTGAACAATTATGAACTAACCAGCAGACATAATAAACCTGTGTTTAAAACTCAAGAAAATAGGGATACTTAGTTGGAGGGGAAATAACTCAAAATTTTATATTTTAAAAAGCAAAATATTATTGGGGTGACCATCATGAAAAATAGAATTTTGTCGAAATTCCTCATGTATATTTTATGACTGAATGTTGTCTAAAATTATGTCCGAGGCACGATAAGCTTTTTGATACTGAAGGCTCTTAGTTTTAATTTGATTTTAGGCTCAAGAATGCTAGAAAAAAAACATGAACTACACTTAAAAGTACTAGAAGTTTTTTGAGAGAAAATGCCTCCAAGAGATGAAACAATGAGTGAGGCTCTCCTGAGGCACAAATGACCAGGCCCTTCTACTTGTGGTATGCAGCCTCTCAGACTCAGGCTCCTCAGGAAGATAACCTCAGTTCAAAGGCTGAGGCAGGCATGCTGGAAGTGCTAAATGTGTATAAGTTCTTTCGTTAGTGGGAAATCCAAGCAACGCATCTGCATGGTTGCCACAGGGGACTGCATGGGTCTGTTTTCCTTACTGAAAACATGTCCTGTTTTTGTAATTTTTGTTTTTGTCTGTTTTTCATGCTTTTCTGCTTTTGCGCATACTTTAATCTTGCTTGTGGCACTGGTATGTTCCTTAGGGCCTTGTAACATTGAATTACCACTTAGAGCTCCATAGTTAACTGATTTACTACATTTTCTACCTCCAGGTTCCCAGGAAAGACTTTGGTCAGGTAACCATAGTAGAACCAACAACTCTGATGGGGGAGAACTTCTCTATATAGAGACTAATAAAGTAATGGACAGTTTTGTTAATTTTATGACTTACCACAATGAAAGCTATTTCATTTGTTTAATTCTAATGCATCTGTTAGGCAGTTTTCTTGGACAGCTGTCCTCCAAGTGGTGACTCAGAGATTCAGGCCTTGTCTCCCTCATAGCTCTGATACTTTCACCTATATTATCGCTCAGAGGACAAAGTGAAGAAGATGCACCTGCCTTCAGGCTAGGGAAGTACCTGAGTGGTCTAGCACTTGCCTGACATGTGCAAGTCCCTAAGTGCATTGCCCAGGATTGAAAAAACAAAGCAAAGATATACCTGTTCTCAAACATTTGTGGATGGAGGAGACCCATCACACTGCTGGAAACTAATCATAGGTCTCTCTACAAGTAAGAGGCCTGGAAGGTACAGTTTAGCTGAACATTCAAAATGAGCAAACACTGTTGATTTGTTTAGCCAGTTTCTGCCATAGCCTGCTCTTTTGGTCATCATATACCAGCTTTATGCTTCTTCCTACACACACAACACATTCTAGCCTTCATCCAGTCAGTCACTGCCTTCACTTCAAAGACCAGGATGTCTAAGTGATGAACTGCTTGCTCTCTCCTTTAGCTCCACACCCCATACGAAAAAGTTGCTTTACTAGTTTCCAGCCCTCTACCCACATCCACAATTCAGTAGTAGGACAAGGATAGGATGGCACTGCAAATATTCTTTTAAAAAATAAATGATATTATGGAAAACACAAGAAAATCATTAGGTGATTTTCCATCAGTTGTAAAATTCCCTGAGCCACTGAACCAATACTGCGAGGATCTGCTACTATAGAGTACCAGGTATCCACTAACTGGTGGCATTTGGCCACCCTTGAAGGTCTTCCTTGCTTTTTGTCCTCTGTGGTCCTGGCTCTTCCCTGAAGTACATGCTCCCCTCCTTATTCTTTTCCACTGCATCCTCTGAACTAGGTATTAGCAGTAGGCTCTCCTTGGCTATCATAAAGTTTCCAGAACTTCTCATGGAAGTTGGAGACCCAACCTTTTTGAAACCCTCAAAAGTCAAACATAGCCATTTCATAGATTTGTGGTACTTGGTAATACATTGATGCCAAAATTTAATAACTCCATACCTACTGGTATTCATTTTAAGTCATTTCCATATATCTACACAACCCAAATACTTTTCCTAGATATAATTCTCAAGTGTGCTTTTCCTGCTTCTCAGTTCTGTCTCAGCCACTCAGCTTGATGGTTGCAACCCGGGAGTTAACAGGCCAGAGTGGGAAACCATACTGCAGACCGTATTTCTGCTAGAAGCTGAGTCATTCTATTCAGCACTGCAGTAGGCCTTGTCTCTCTTTTTAAATCTAATCTTCTATGATTTGGAGTACAAAAATAGTTGACTTTTCTATCCAGCAAGACTTTGGCTTTCTGTGCTTTTCCCTTTAATTTTCCTTTTCCAAACTGGCCAGTCTTCCCTGAGCTCATTTCCTTCCTGTAATAGCTTGCCACTAGCATCAGACACAACGAATAAAAACTATAAATTCTCTTTCCCATCCACTTTCTCTAAATCTACACATTGAGCAGGTATGCGTTATGCCTTCCACTCTGTAACGGATGGCAGGCTTACCAGTTGTTATGTCATTATATCTCATGACTATCTCGGCACTTTGCCTACCATTGCTGCATTCTTGCTGCCCACTGACCAACTGCTAAGCCAGTGACACATATCTCAGGTTGTTCTTTTAACTATGGCCTGGTTCAACTTACCAATTTCTGTGATAAGATAAATAATACTACTGTAACAGATAACTACCAAATATCCGTGGCTTATTACAGTACATATTTCTTTTTCACCTGGGCAGAGTTGACTGCACATGTTATGAGCAAAGTCAACTGCAGAAGCTCTCTTCCAAATATTGACCCAGGGGTTTTCTACAGGATATATCTGCCACCTTCAGTACATGGCCTCCACAATTACCTTATAAGAGAAAAGGAAACCGCACTGGACTAGATGAGAAAGGTGACTTTTGCTTATGTTTTGCTGAAGAGGCAGGTCATAGGGTGCACCTACACACATGACCACTAGGAAATTCAGTTTTGGGCTCAGAAATTAAAAAAAGAAACATGCTTGAGAAACATCTATTCAATCTCTGCTACATTATTTATGAAAAGGGTGAATGAAGGGATGCTATGAATGGCTATATATATATATATATATATATATAGTGCAAAATAAGGAAGCTATTATTTATACCTTATAGATGAAGAAACTAAGGCACGGTGAGGACAAGAAAATTTCCTGTGGCCGTCAAACCAAAACACAGAGTCAGGCATCAAATATGAGTCTACTTGACTCCATGTCTCTGTTACCATTGCATTCTGAGGCTTCCTTTGTAGTTTTCACAAATTGCACAGCAGCACTACTCATATCTTATATGTAGCCAGCAGATTTAAGGGACCTACACTGCTAGCTCGCATTTGACCTGCACTACAATACTTGCATACATTTTTCTAGAAGCCATGGCTGAGTATAAACATAGAAAGAATTGACATGTATTTTGCCAATAATTTGATCATCTTTCTATGGAAGTTCATTTAATTGCCTTAAGTATTTGCTGACATAAAGTACCTTCCCTTTCCCCTCCCAGGCCCGTCTGTTATTTTCTCTTTTTCTGACTTGAGACAAAGAAGTTAGAGATGGACTCATATGAGAGAGTCTATTAATCTTCATGGGTTAAGCATAAACTCATAACCTGATTCTTATTTAGGATATTTCATTAGCTTTGCTTTAGTCTTTGGAGGAGACAGTCATAAAGATTTTTAAGATGTCCCACCTTATATCCATGATTTCACACCATATAGTCTTGAGACTCATAAAAGGAAAATAAAAACCTGAAATTAAATTCCTCATTGCCTTTACTCATTTTATCAACTGTCTATTGAATGATTGGTTTAATGGAACCACTTCCTAAAAGTTCATAATATATGGACCAATCTACCTGGCTATTTTGAGTATTTTTTCAGATGTAAAAATATAAGGACTTTTGTTGTTAAGTAGACAATGAACAGAACTATATTGATCTTAGATTTTGAAGAAAAATACACTCTGTAGCTTGGGGATTGCTACATGCAGTTCTTTGGAGTCAATTTCTGACAATGGTGATTTTTACCTGATAGCTGCTACGATCATTGTTGAAATAACCTGGTTGGTGGCCTTGGAACTTCACCTCGTACAAATCTGTCTGGTTCTTTTACGATGCAAGCAGAGTTCAACATTGGGCCATCCATATATCTAGAGCAAATTGGATAAAAAAAGTGAAAGGAAAGGACAACTCACTTATTCTCATGAATTCCATTACCACTTTGATTTCCTCACTCTCTATTCTATACAAAGAAAACAAAGGCTTTAAAGAAAAAGAACTTGATTTCAACCTGAGAACCTGGCAAGTAGTACACAGAATGGCTCTCTACATGAACTTTCTGAAAAAGTGTTTGGTATTTGCTCTTCTCCTATCCAACCACACAAAATCTGAGGCCTGTCCTTTGAGAAAATGCATATAGTAAGGAAGCATAAATCTCCATTTGTCTTGAATTAAAAGTTGGACATTTAGCTGCTCAGTAAGAAACATTCATGCTTTCTGTAGAGAGCAGTTGCTCTATAATTAATGGCCTTGTGGACAAGAAGCTTGGAGAGTCACTGTCAATAGTATGCAAATGTGGCCAAAGACTAAACTATAATTCAGACATGGCTGTGCACACCTGGTGTATTAGTACAGTTTTCTCCCCTAAAGAGTTTTTTTCAAAGACTGAGGAGATTTCTGAGAAAATATTTGTCCTAAAAAGTTTGACCCTGTAACAAATTCTTAGTTGTATGGGTAGATGTTAGATTCTGAAAATAGCATCAAATCTTGCACTTTCATTTGACCTGTAGTCAAAACCTTACTGGATTTGGGCTTAAATCCTGTGGCAAGCACAGAAATCCCCAAGACCTGGTTTTCTGAAGTTTAGATGCTTTCCTGGAGCACTCTCCACTGGGATGGGGTGTGAGACAGTCTCTCCCCCACAGTAACAGTGACGGGTGGGATTCTAAAGGTTACCTTCACCCAAGATATCTGAACCCTGGTTACCCATTCAAATACCAATGTAGATATTTACTAGAAGAGTTTTGGAGATATAATTAAAGCTTTAATTAGCCTATGGTGATTACCCAAATGAGCCTACTCAATTAGAGGAGCTGTTTGAAGGCAAAGAGTTGGTGGTACGGAGGAGCAGAAGAGGAAGTGAGACATTCAAAGCACAAGGAGATCTGGTCCACTGTTGCTGGGTTACAGATGAAGGGGTTTCCTGCCATGGAATGCAGGTGGCCCAGGAGCTGAGAGTGGACTCTTACTGACAGACAGGAAAGGAGCTTCATTATCTGGTTAACAACCTGAAGGGATAGAGTCTAAACCTCCTGATAAAAGCCCAGCCTAGTAGAACATTTTTCATTTCCAACTCTGAAGACTAAGCACAGTAATCAGTTAGGCTATGCCAAACTTCTTATCTACAGATATGCGAGCAAATTGGTATTGAGTCAACATCTATGGTGATTTGCTAGAAAGCAATGAAAGCTAATGTTGAAACATACTGTGGTGAGACATGGTATCTTAGAGGATTCAGGCCTTAGGTATGGAGGAAGCCTACAGAAAATTCCCAGTAGTTCTCTCAAATGAGGGAGACACAGTAAGATTTGGATTACAAAAATTACTGTGAGCCACCAGAATCTATAGGTTGATGAAGTTCAGGAAGTTTTTACATTTCTATAAAGTTCAGTTTAATTCAATTTCCTAACATATACTTCATCTATCAGAAGAAACACAGGTTTCTTTTTTATTTGTTTTATATTCTTTCCCTATTTTTAAATCCCAATTACTAAATTCTTTTGCCTTTTTCATGAGTCCCAAACTTTTGGTAGAAAGTAAGATAATAAGTAGATAATAAGACAACTAAGTACATTTTTGGATGATGAAGACAAACACTTATCTTTTTTATTACTAACTCTCTGCTACTAAGATAAAGTGACAACATACTTTTGAGAGTTAGGCTATATCTTTCAATATAGTTTGATTATCATAAACTTCCTATTAGAATTAATGAGTATACTTTTTATACTGAGTTTTTCAAAGGGGAAATTGAAAATATGAAACCCTATGTAATTTTTTGCCAAGATCGAGACTAGTATATAGGTGATTGCACTACAATTTCATTTGAATTTACTTATTTTTGTGTTACAATTTTATAAAAGTGTCTGGGAAATAATTCACAATAAATACTTTCCACTTCAGCAAACTTCTGACCACAGGAACAGCTTTTACTGTGGAATATGTTTTCAGATGTGTTTATATGGTAAACTGCTTTGGAAGATAAAGGCAGTGTCTCCCCTCAAAGTAAAGAGTAGATTTAATTTACTATTCCAGGGTATAAAGACACTGTTCCTTTCCAGAGCAAAGCAGGCATGTTTACTGGGAGGCCTTTTACAAGTTTACTGTTTTATAACTATTGTATCCAGCTTGTTCCAGTTCATCAGAATCTTTCATGCTGTGTAGCACAGGGATGCTGAATATGAGGAAACCCCTCAGTCCTGGGCATCTTACCACCCTAAAGGGTTATGCCCACCTGAGGTGCTCCATGTCATCCCTGTGAGATTTGGGAGACAGGGAAAGTAATGCAGACTTCAATCTCATGCTGTTGCTGTGAGAGACCATTAGTCCTGATTTAGAAGTTTTGTGTTTTCACCTAGAATCTTTAAAATTGTGGTAGACTGAGTTGTTGGGTACCAAACAGAGAAAAATCTTAGTCATTTTTAAGTTCTTCACAAACTTAACTCTAGTAATTGCTAGAGTTGTGGTTGGAAAATGTCTATTTTAGTTTAAAGCAATGGAGCACACCCATAAGCTTCCTCTAAAGTTTTCCAAAGTTTTATGAAATGGGTAATTCAAAGGCAACTCTAGCTACAGAAGCAATTTATAAGAACTGGTCTTTCTAATGCTATTGTAATTTTTTTTTACTCATAAATTGTTTAGTGATATGTTGCTTAATATCCAAACATTTAAGAATTTTTCTAAATATTGCTATGTTACTGTTCTTTAGTTTAATTTCTTTCTAGTCAGAAACCATGGCCTATGGTTTCAATTCTTTGAAATTCATTACTCTTTGCTTTGGTATATTTTAGCATATATTTATATACATTAAGAATATGGCTGCAGCACTGTCTACATATACAATAGGTGAAGGTGATTAGGTAGAAGTCTGTATCTTTACTGACTTCATTTTTTGTTTGCTTGTTCTGTCAGTTATTGTAACATTTCTAAGTGTGATTATGCATTTGTCTTTTTTGCCTTCATATGAAGTGATAAAAAACTAAGAATGTTTTTTATCTTCCCATTTTGTGGATTCTTTTAAAATTTTTCAGTATCATTACTTTTTCAGTAATACTTCTCTTAACGTCTGCTTTGCTGAGTGTTATGGTTTGTATCTAGTTGTCCCTCCAAAGCCTCATGCAGTCATGGTGTGGGGACTTCTAGAGTTTGAGACTAATTCATGATCCACTGGGATTACGGGTTTTAGTACTTCTGGGATCATGGATGTTAGTACTGACTGCTGGGATTATGGGTGTGAGTACTACTCCCAGTCTGGGGCGATAGCCTGAATACAACTTGAGGAAGAGAGACTTCTGCTCTGTGGCCATTGGTGCCCGTTGCCATTCTGTTGCTATTACTCCTCTATTTTGCTCTCTTGCTCTTTGTCTCCACCATGAAAGGTTGTTCTCTGCCATGAGCCACTCTGCCTTGAAGCCAGCTAAGTATGTGTTAGCTAAGTAAACCTTTCCTTCCCTCATTTTGAGTGTTGGGTATTTGTTCCAGCAATGAGAGAAGAGTAACTTAGACACTGAACATGAAGCTAATACTAGTTTTCCCTATTTTGTATTTTTTAGGGAAGGGTCTACAGGGTGTTCAGGTCTCACTACTAGATCAGACTCGTAGTGATGATCTGCATGTTTACAGTCTCGCAAGAGCTGGGATTATAGGCCCACGCCACCATGCCCAGTCTCAATCACTGTCTCAGCGCACCTTGGGGGCGGGGCTGGCACAGCAGGCCCGGGATCGAACCCCTGTTCCTTGTGTCTGCTTGTAGATGCTTTAATCTGCTGAGCTATTTGGCCGGCCCTTCTTTTAAAGTTTTCAGAGTCCTTCACGTATTTGAAGAATGTCTCTTCCAAGCAGAATATGGTTGTATCTTTGTGCCTTTCTTTTTATATTCAGGCTGACCATTTTTGTCTTATAGTTGAGTCAGGTCCATTTACATCTCACATAACTGATACGGTTGGATTTAATTATACCAACATGCCATTTTTTTCTGTGTCCTATCTGTTGTTGATATTTTATTATTTTCTTTATTTTACATAATCAAGTATTGGATTTTTTATTCTACATTCAAAATTATTCTTTTAGTGTTTTACATTTACTTATATACGTTTATATTTTATTGCAATCTATCTTAAATTAGCAACTATACTTACTCAAAAGAGCTTTCAAAATTTCATCCCATTTAGCCACCTGCCACTATTTTCCTAGTGTTGTCTTATATTTTAAAATCATGAGACATTAATATGAGTCGAGAGGAACTTGCATGTAGCTTTTGCTTCTTTCTCTCAATTGCTCTCCTGCCTAAGATTTTGAGGCTCATTTCAAAACCAGTGTGGTGACTCTGAACCCCAACCTTTCCTCCTTTCATCTAATAAGACTGTCACTTTCAGTTTTATCTATCTTTTCCCTTTATCACAATTTGAAGAAATGTCTCAGAAAAAGGGCCACAGCAGGAACATAGAACTTAGCATGCGTACTTCCCTGTGCTCAGGGAATTGGAACATCCAGCTTGGAGAGGTTTCTTGCCAGGGCTTCAACCAGTTGATTTATACATGTTATTCAGCTTTTAGAGTTGTTCTTGGCAGAAAGGTTAGTAGAATACCAGCTGCTTTATCATGCATAGCTGAAATTGAAAATCCCTTAGAATGCTTTTGTAAACAGAAATTTTCTGTCACCTAAGAGTGCACAAGTGATATAATTCATTAAATGGACAATTTTCAAAGTCATGTTTTTTAAAACAATCAATGCTTCCCTAGCATCATCAATGTTGATCATTCTTATTAGTATAATTATGAACTCATGGATTTAAACACATTTACTATCCTTCAATCCACTGTAGGTATTGTTCTTAATTTAGTTCAACTTTTTCTAATGTTGATCACGTCTTAGTTTTTTTTATAGAACCCTGGATATCTTTGATTCTTTTTCTGTTATATGTATGACAGGATAGTCCAAACATACATTGTATATTTCCCCCCCCCAACACAATCAGGTATTTATTCAAGGGACACAAAGTAAGCATCTTAATCCCTAAAAGCAGACCACTTACAACTCAGATTAACATACTCAGCAAATCCTTATCCAAAAACAGTTGCGGAAAAAATAGATGGGGAAATAAGAACAATTTATTTAAAAAAACCTCAAAAGATGTATTAATATTAGACCCGTGCTCCAGTAAATACTCAAGAATATCCTAGACAGCAATCATAAACATAAAAAATCCCCAAAACAAAACAAAACAATCCTCCCCACACAAGAAAGTCCAGAGGGAAGTAAAACTCTGAGTAAGTTTGATGGATAAACAAAAACAAAAACAATAACAACAACAATAAAATGAGTCAACAACAGAGAAAGATCATGATAATAATCAATCAACATCTCACAGTTATAGCTTTCAATGTCAGTGTCAACTCTCTAATTAAAAACTACAGATTGGATCCAAACCCCCAATCCAACAATTTACTGCATTAAGGAAACTCATCTAATACAAAAAGATCTTTATAGACTAAAAATCAAAGGATGGAAACACTATTTCTGACACCAGCACCCTGAAACGAAAAGTAGCAATCTTAATCTCAGACAATATAAACTTCAAGCTAAAACTGTCAGAAAAGAGACAGAAAGTCACTAGATACTATTTAAGGGAATAATCCAAGAAGAGATAATGCATATAAATATTTATACAGCAAATACTGGAACAATTATCTTCATAAGACAAATATTAATGAATATAAAAGATCAAATAAATACTAACAAATCCTGGGGGATGTAATGCCCCACTTCCATAAAGAAATAGATCAATTATAGAAAAAGTCAATAGAAGATCAAAGCTGAACCACACCCATAAACATACGATATTTATATTTATAAAGTAGTCTACCCTGCTGCAAAAGAGTATACATTCTTTTCTGTAGAATATATTACTTTCTTCAGAAAAGATCACCATAAAAGTCCAAAAGGCTGCTCAAATAAATACAAAAGAACCAAAATCACCCTTCAGATAATGGCTTAATAAAAATAGAAATCAATCAAAGAAGAAACTACAGAAAATTGAGAAGCTTTAGAAACTTAATAACACACTCCTGAATACTCAGTGCACCACAGAAGAAATCCAGGAAAATAGTAAACAATTTCTGAAAGTTAATGACAATGAACGCTGTGCAGAGCACAATGAAACCTATTGGACACAATGGAAACAGCCCTAAGAGGGAAGTTTATTGCAATCAATGCTCACATTAGGAAAACACAATGAGCTCAAATAAATAACCTAAAGAACAGCCTTACAGCACTGAAAACTAGTAACAATCTAGGCTCAAGCTGAAATTAAGGAGGAAAACACATAAAGTTTAAAATAGAAATCAAAGAAACTGAGTCAAAAAATACTAAATATCAGTGAACCAAAAAGCTAGTTCTTTGAGAAAATAAACAACCCAGATAAAGTCTTCTGCTAAACTTACCAAGAAAAAGAGAGAAAAGACTCACATCAAAGCAACTAGAAATGAAAAAAACAGGGCCAGCCAGATAGCTCAGTGGATTAAAGTGTCTGCTTAGGAAGGCGCAGAGACCGGAGTTCAATCTCCAGCATGCTATGTTGTCCCCGCTCCCAGGACGCACTGACACAGCAACTGAAATGGCATGGTGGTGTACACCTGTAATGCTAACACTTGGGAGGTTGAAAACAGGAGATTCACTATAGTCCAATCTCTATAGTGGGATCCTGTAGACCTTGTACAAAATACATTAAAAAAAAATGAAAAAAATCACAACATGCACCATTGAAATCTAGAAGATAGTTAATAACTACTATGAAAATATGTATTCCAAAAACTGGAAAATCTTGAAGAAATGGACAGATTCTTAGACTCAGACAAAATCAACCCTAGAAGACATAACAATGCGTACCAACCCCAAAGAAAGCAAGAAAATTGAGAGAATAATAAAAGAACTAGCAATTAAAAATAGTCCAAGACCTGATGGTTTCACGCTGAATTGTAAAAATTCTTAAAGGACATTATATCACCACCACCACTCAAGCTGTTCAAGGAAATTAAAACACATGGAACTATGGAAGTCAGTAAAACTCTAACCTCAACACCAGACAAGGACCCAAATAAAAGAAAAACAGCAATAGGTCAGTCTCTTCAATGAGCATAAATGTAAAAATCTTTAACTTCAAAGCAATTAGAAATGAAAAAAACAGGGCAAGCCCGTTACAGTGAGACACATCATCAAAAGGATCACACATCATGACCAAGTAAGTTTTATCACTGAGTTACATGGATAGTTCAAAATATAGAAATAAATGAGTAATTGTAACATAATACATAAGCCCAAGCAAGAAAACATATGACCATATGAGTAGATCCTTTTGAAAATGCTGGTACCTCTTTTTTTTTTTTTTTTCACTTATGTATTTGGTACAGGGCCTCACTATGCAGCCTGGGGCTTACAGTGATCTTCCTGTTTTCAGCCTCCCCAGCACTGGGATTACAGATGTGCACTACCATACCCAGACTTGGTCATTGGCTCAGTGCACCCTGGGGGTGGGGCTTGTGCTGCCTGTGGGACCTGGGATCAAACCCTGGTCCCTGAGCTTGTCAAAGCAGGCTCTCAGTCCAGTGAGCTATCTTGCCAGCCTATCTGTTACCTCTTCATGATAACAACCCTTAAGAAAATAGGTATAAAAGGATTGTACTTGAATTTTATAAAAGCAATATAAAGCAAAGCTATGGGCAACAATAAGTAGTGAAAAACCAAAATCATTCTCTTTAAAATCAGGAACAAGTCAAGGATGCCTACTATCACCACTTCTATTTAACAGAGTAACTGAAACATTATCCTAAATAATCGGGCAACATGCTGGAGATA
>NW_004524763.1:2764622-2781747 GCF_000260255.1 Octodon degus | reverse complement strand
TATAGAGAGAGAGAGAGAGAGAGAGAGAGAGAGAGAAAATTCAAATTATTATTAGTTGCATATGACATAATACTTGACATAGTGGACCCAAAAAATGTCACCAAAGCTGCAGAGATAGCTTAGTGGTCTAAGCACCTGCCTAGGCAAGCACAAGGACTCAAGGTTCAGTTCCCAGTACTGCATGCTGTGCCAGCCCCACCCCAGGCATGCTAAGCTGGCCACTAAGGCCAGGCATGGTGGCACACACCTGTAACCACAGCACTGGGAAGGCTGCAACAGGAGGATCTTGGAAACTACAAGTCCAAGCTTGTGCAATGAAATGCTATACCAAACACATTAAAAATTCCACCAAAATCTCTCAGAATAATGAACTTCAGCAATGGAGCAGGATTTAAAATCAACATTAAAAACTCAATAACACTGGTATATACCTATAATGAAATCAATGAGAAAAAAATATGAAAACAATATCATTCACAACAGAATCAAAAAAATTAAATACTTAGGAATTAGCCTAAACAGCAAAGTGAAGGACCACCCCAAAGAATAATATGTACTCTGAAAGAGGTTTCTTTGTACCAGAAAAATGGAAAGATGTCCCCAGCTTCTTCACTGTCAGAACCAATATGGTCAAAATGGCCACACTCTCAAAACTGTTATACAGATTGAATTCAATCCCAATCAAAATATCAAGAGCATTCTGCACAAAATTAGAGAAAACAAGCCTAAAATTCATATGGAGCCAGAAGAGACCTTGAATAGCAAAAGCAGTCTTGAGCAGTAAAAGAACAAAGTACAAGGCATCACAATACTTAACATCAACCTGTACCACAAAACAACAGTGATTAAAACTGCACAGTCCTGACACAAAAGGATATGTGGATCAGAGGATCAGAATTGAGGATATAGAAATATTGGCAGACATATTCCAGTGTTTGATCTTAAAGGGGCCAAAAGCATTTGTTGGAAGAAAGACAGCCTATTCAAAAAATGTTTCTGGGAAAATTCACTGTTTGCAGAAGATTGAAGCTAGAGTATATCACATACCATGTACTAAACTAAAATCAAAATAGATCAAAGCCATGAACATTAAAACAGAAGTATTAGCTGGGCATGGTGGAGCACGCTTATAATCCCAGTGCTTGGGAGACTGAGGCAGGAGGACTGATGTGAATTTGAGGCCAGCCTCAAATTGAGTTTATGGCCAGCTTTCATTAAAGTTTGAGACTTGTCTTTGAAAAAGTAAATCAAACATTGGAATCACAAGAATATAAAATATGTAAAACACTTGAAGTCATAGGTGTAGGCAAGGACTTTCTAAACAGAAGTCCAATTTACACAAGAAATAAGAGCAAGAGTCACCAATGTGCTTATATCAAATCAAAATGTTTCTGCATAGCAAAGGAAATAGAGAGATCACCTATAAGATGTGAAATTTTTGCTAGCAGTTCCTCAAACAGAGGACTTATAACCAGAATATCTAAAGAACTAAAAAAAATTAGATCACTTAAACCAAAAGACCCAATTAAGAAATGGTCAAATGAAATAAAGATACTTCTTGGATAAGAAGTATGAATGACTAACAGACATATGAAAAAACGTTCAATATCTCTGAGCATTAAACAAATGTAAATTAAAAACATGCTAAGATTCCATCTTAAATCAGAAAGAATATTTATCTCTATGTATTTGTAGTATGGTGCCTTGTGGTCTTTGTGGGGTGGCTTTAGAATGGTGCTGTCTTGTTGGTTTGGATTTTAATTTCTCCTTTTATTTTTCTGATTAGTCTGGATTTTGCTTTTCGCACTGTTTTTATTAGTTCTTCTTTTCATGTCCCATCTATTCGGGTTTTTTTTTCTTTGCCGCTATGGTTGTATTTGTTATTTTTTGGCTTTTTGTTTGTTTTTATTCTTTCTGATTTAAGATGGAATCTTAGCATGTTTTTAATTTACATTTGTTTAATGCTCAGAGATATTGAACGTTTTTTCATATGTCTGTTAGTCATTCATACTTCTTATCCAAGAAGTATCTTTATTTCATTTGACCATTTCTTTATATATATATATATAATATCAATGTTTAGAGCACCACAATTTATTATAGCAGCACAATTTATTATAGTTAAACCCTGGAATCAGCCTGTATGCCCAACAACAGACAAACAGATAAAAATACTGTAGTATCTATACATAATGGAATGCTACTCAGCTATAAAGGAGGATAAACTTGAGATATTTGTAGTAAAGTAGATGCACTTGGAAAGTATAATATTTAGTAAGATATATTAGACACCAAAGCTTAAATACTGTATTATACTGTATTATAGCTCTCATTTCAGTATGGCAAAGTACAGACAAAAAGCAAAATAAAGGCTGGATAGAAGAAAACTATAGGATAGCCTCTTGCAAATTAGAAGGAGCCTAGGAAAACAGTGGAGAGGGAAAGGGAGGAAAACATAAGTATAATTAATACATGCCATGTACATGAAGCCAATAACCACAATGAATGAAAGCAGTTTATGTCATAAATATGAGCTAAGAATAGTAACAACAACAATGATGAAAAGGGGAAAGGAGATTTAGAGATAGTGGGAGGTGGATGTGAATGGGTAGAGGATTAAAAGAAAGAAATAAACTATATTATGTACTTGTAGATTTAAATGTTAAGGCAGAGACTATAAATCTACTGAAGAGAAAGTGGTAGACATCTTGAAGATATAGGGGCAGAGATTTCATGAACAAAAACCAAACTGCATTGGAAATGCTTTAATACTTTCTCAGTAACTGGGATCAACAAGTGGGATGCCATCTTATTAACAAGTTCTGGCACATCAAAAGAAATCAACAACAAGTGAAACAAAAAACCATAAATTGGGAAATATTTTAGCTAAATGTCTCTCAAACAAAAGACTTCTATCTAGAACATATAAAGAATTTAAAAAATTCAGGCCTCCAAAATTCAAAGACCCAGTCCAAAAATGGGTATCTGAGACAAATACACACTTCTTGGATGAAGAAATACAACCACAAATAAATATGTCAAACAATGTTCAACATCATTGGTCATTTGAAAAATGGAAATTAAAACAACACTGAGATTCCATCTCACCCTAGAAAGAATGACTGTCATCGAGAAATGAACCAATAACAAATTCTGGAGAGGCTGTGGGGGAAAAGGAACTCTTCTCCACCGTTGGTGGGAGTGTAGACTGGTATAACCACTGTGGAAATTAGTGTAGAGATTCCTCAAAAAACTAAGATTAGAGGTCCCTTTCATCCCAGCTATCCCCTTTCTGGATACTTTTTCTAGAAGAGCTGAAAATATCATATCACAGCAATATATGTGTACCCATGTTTATAGCAGCACAATTTGTCATAGCTAAATCATGGAAAGGAACCAAATGCCCATCAACAGTGGCATGGATAAAAACAATGTAGTATTTTTATACAACAGAGTACTACTCAACTATGAAGTTAGGCAAATTCAAGGCTTTTATGTATAAATGGATGTAACCAGAGAACATGTTCATAAGTGAAATAAATCAGACTTGTATGTATAAACATCATATTGTCTCCTTAGTGTAAGAAATTGAAAGTGTAAATGAAACACAAAAGGCATAATAGATATTGCGAAAGGGAAAGAAACTGATCAAAAGGAAAGAGCAACTGGGATTACAAGAAAGGAGAAAAGAAGGGAGGAAAAATACACTCACACACATGCACACACACACTAACTATGATAATTGTACTACTAATTTATATTTGTTGATTGAAAGGAACAATTAGAGCTTATATTGTATGATCAGTTTTGCATGCCTGTATCTAGTAGTCTGAGCAGGTACTTTGAATATTATAATATGCAATATAATAGCCATTGTTAATTTCCTATCATCTTGTTTTGAAATTCTGTAATGTTTTTATTATTTTATTCTCTTTAAAATAAAAAGCACAAAAGTTATATATGCATTTTTTAAATAGCGAGGTTTATTTTTTCAGTGCATTATCAAGTATAAGTTAAACCAAGGAAGGAAAGAGACAACTAAAGGAAGAGTTAATGATACAAGCAATTGTTCTAACAGCAGTTTCGTAATTTCTGCAGCTCACATGGAAAGACTCACAAAGGTAGAAAAACAGTGAGAGACTGGGTAGGACAAATGGAAGCAAAGAAAAAGAGAGAATGAAAGTCTGTTAAATCAAAATTATATGAAGTTATTATGTTTGACCAAGCTTCTGCCAAGTACTAAAAAATCAAAACAAAGTCGCTCAAATAAAAGATCCATGTCTCCAAACTCAAACTAAACCGATCTTCTGAGAAAGCAAGAGAGATATATTATTGCCAAATTTCCCAAAAGGACAAGTTTTATTTGGCATGAAAATGCAACTTTCTGTGCTTTAATACTTATAAAAAGGTATTGGGGATAAGTTGTTATTCACTTTTTCCACCCTATTGCTCTGTCTCCCTGTCTTTGCTTTACAATGAAAATAACTTTGAAATGATGAATCCAGATTTTGTTCTCTGCTTGTGCTTTCTTCTTTGGGTGACAAAAATCAACCATCACAACCCTAATTCTAGGTTTTATAGAATGACGTATTACCTGACTGTAAAGTTACAAGTAAAGTCAATTGAAATCTTTAAACCTGTTGTAAATTTTTCCTCTGACAAGATTTACCTTTAAAAAAAATTAGTATCACTTACAGTTTTTCTGTTTTAATACTATTTTGTACTATCTTTAAAAGTAAAAATAAAATATAAAAATAAAAATAAATTAAAACATAAATTAGTATCTGTGGATTTTTATCTTCAAATACAGTATTTCTGCAGATAAAATTCACCATTAAACAATTCCTTTATTATTAGTAATTGCATAGTCTTAAATAGAGGAATTATTTGAGGATGTTTGTTATGATCTCTTTTTTTATGAGTCATTTTATTTTATTTTTTTCATAATTTTATTGAGAAACAAATAGCAATGAGACAGTTTCAAACCAAATTGGTAGGAGAGTTTCAATAATTAACACATTGCATACATTCTCCCCAGTGGTTAATTGCTATACAAGATGCGGACATGATATCCTATTTACAAACACCATTAGAGCAAATCGCTCTATTCATTAAGAGAATGTAACTATATATCTATCCTAAACACTTTGAATACACAGATACAAAATGCACATTCATATGTATCCCCCTTTTTTGTTAAGTTCTGTTATTTGAATATTATAGGTGTGTAAACTCAGCAAAATATTCAAAAAGAGTCCAGTAGCCCATAATAGTACTGGATCTTCTGCTTGAATGGCAATGTCAGAAATTGCTGACCTGAGTCCCCTACAGCTCAACATAACACCATGGCTTTACTTCTTATATTTCATTTTTATACTTTTCTACTGGATGGTTAAGACCAAGGTAAAGCAGGACCTATGCAACAAGAGCTGTAGCTTTTTGGTCTGATAAGGTCAGTGAAATCCCCTCAGGATTTATCCTGAGGGAATCTCTTTCTTTTGATCAAAGATTTGGAAAACATTTCTTTACTGAGTTCCAAAAATGTGAATATTTCTTCTTAACAAAGTATTCCCCTTAGTTGAGTAGTGGAAATCCTTGTCAGATTCCATAGAAAAAGAATGAATAAAATTTAATTCATTTGTACATTTCACTCAGAGATATGCCTCCTCCATTTGCTATGATACTGCCATATTATAATTTTAATACATTTAAATATATTTATTTAGTCTATATTTAATAATTAAATTGTTCTTATACTTTGTTAGGTTGGAAGAGTTAATGTATTTTACAGAAGTTATTCAGATGAACAATATTTTCATTTGCAAAGTGAACTTCCTGAGTAAGAATAACTTGAATAACAAATTTACGCTAATGAGACAGTTGAGTAGTAAAATTCTGTTAATATTGACAGTCAACTGTATGTATTCATAAGAGTGGCAGATGGTTTTCACTTTCAAACTTTGATATATGAAGCAATGTGTCTAATTTCAAGAACTTTATTAGGTTTAGTGATAGAGACAGGAATATTATAAAACTACTTAAAGTATGTAATAAATACTTAAGGAAAGTATGCTTGGGCTACAGGGAGTATGGTAGGCTGTTTGGAGAAATGATCTTGAGCCTTCTCATTGGAGTTCATCCTTGGGCCAACCACTGAAGCAGCAGGTACAGCAAGCACAAAAGTGTACAAAGGAGGACAGAGGAGATGTAACAGATCTTTATGCCATGATAAACAGTTTGCATTTTAACTTACAGTCAACAGAAAACAACAAACCAACAGCTTTTCTCCCAACAATGGATGATACTGCATAAAAGTTAGAGAAATTCTGTTAGTAGAATATAACCATAAAAGTTTTCTGGAGGTTAGAGGAAAGGACATACTAAGTGTCCTTTCCAATTTTAATAAATGGATAATAATTGATTGAAGTTAGGATATGGGAAGGATTAAGCTTTGGAATACTGTCAATATGACAAACTTCATACTTACATACCTCTATATATTATTTACAGCTGTGTGTGAGTGTATCTCTCATATTATTTTTAACTATTGATACCTCTTAGGATAACCTCTGCATCTCATGCATAAATATTCTCTTGTTTTTATTAGGAAGTACTCATCTTGCTTTGCTGCCCTTCCAGCTCTTTACTTATTCTGCAACCTTTTATGTTTTCTTGACTATTGTTACGTACTAAATTGGCATATTTGTAATGAAAAGGTCCATATAGAGCTATTTCTTATACAGATAACATTAGTGTCTTTGAGAAAATGTCATCACATGAAAAAGGGCCAAATTGAAAAGGAGAAGAATATAACCTGTTGGCTGCAGCTATGAAGTAGGCTCAGAAACTGTCAAGTGATTTGTGGCCCAATGGGGGAATTACAGAGATCCTTGAGGAAGACACAGGCAACATAAGGCAGACAGATAAGATGTCAACATGGAATCAGTGAATGCTTTAGGAGCCTGCTCACATGGATTTGTGGCTTGCATGAGAGTGTATCAGATTAATGGTGCTTTGCTTTGCCCTTTATTTTGCATATAATTTTACAGTTGAAATGCTTACACATCTGTATGTACAAATGATGGTCAGGATGGGATTAATTATTGCTATTTTTAAAAAAAATAAGGGCTGGGGAGCTGGCTCAGCAGCATGAGCACCTGCCTGGCAAATGCAAAGTCCTGAGTTTGATTCCTGGTACCAGAAAAAAAATTAACCCACTGCTCCTCTTTTTGGGGAGGTAGAAGATGGTTATGGGGATATGGAGCATTACCAAATTTCTCATGTGTCTCTTTCTGCCTCAATGCAGTCTTCCTTACTTCACTCCAGATCTATTGAAAGAGCCTTCTATCTGTAAGTCCTTATTTCCAGACTTACTTCGAGTTCATTTCAAACCAGTAGAAAGTTTGTATTTTTAAAAGAGAGTACAGATTAAAATTAAAACAGAAAAAGTTACAAGTGATACAGACTTTCACTTAACAAAGTAACATGAATTACATGGTATTTGTGGTAATACAGAGTGGTCTTCCAACCAGTTATTCATATTACCAGATATATGCATGGAAAATTGGAAGCAAGAAAAAAGAAAGAAGTGTATAAAAAATTAAGAAGAGAAAAAGTACAAACAATTGAAAAAAAGGAGACAGAACAAATTAAGTGTTACTGGCTCCTTTCCATAGGCCAGCAGAAGTGCACAGTACAGTTCTCCAAACCATCCTGCTTACATACATAGATAGATTTCTTTCCCCCACTCCATCCTGTCCTTTGTAGAAGCCACTCATCCAATCTTAACAACATGAATGTTCTAAGTTACTTTGTATTTAAAATCATACTTCTAGCTTTTTTTTTTTTTGAGGTTATGAGCAGAATATATTTATTGAGAAAAAGAAAGCTCCTGTCCAAGAGAGGGACAAGAGGGGGCCCCAAGCAGGTAGTTCCCCCTAGCTTTTGTCTTTACCTTATTATTGGGTGGGTGATTTTGAAATTTCTCTGCAAAAAGACTGCATAAAGTCCAAATTATAAAGCCTGCCATCATCCACCAAAATGTTGCAACTTTGTCATCAGCTACCCTCCCCCTCTGTGAGCATGTTTATTTTTCACATCCTTATGCTGATCTCCTAGGATTAAAGTGATGACAAGGTTTTGAAATAATAAATGAAAGAATTACTTATGTATTATCCATTATTTGACTACTTCCCCCTCAATTTCTGCATGTCCAAATTCTGTGCCTATTCTAAAGCTCAGATCAAATACCACATCTTCCCTGATATTTTCATACATTCTTTCACACAAAATTATTTGCTCTGAATTCTTAACACATTTTATTCTTGCGATGTTTATTTTCTTATGAAACTATTTTGATATCCTCTATAAACCCCAAAATGAGAGTCAGATTTATTTATTTTGGAACTTATTCTAAACAAAAGACTCAAGGTACTTAACATATAACAGATGCTCAATAAATATGCCTTGGGCCCATTAATTAATTAGTAAAGCTAAAAAAAGGACATGGAAGTATGCTGTGGTTTGATTATTTGTCCCCTCCAAATTCATGTCTATGGGGCCAGGGAGATGGCTCAGCAGAATAAGCACTTCCCTGGCAAGCGCAAGGGCCTGAGTTCAATCCCCGGTTCCGCAAAAACAAAAACAAAAACAAAAAAACAAATTCATGTCTTAAGTCAATTGCCATTTGTCTTAGTTACTCTTCTCTCATTGCTAGAACAAATGCCTGACACCCAAAATGAAGGAAGGAAAGGTTTATTTAGCTCACAGTTAGTGGAGGTTTCAGGTCATACTCTCCTGGCTGCACAGCAGAGTTCTACATGGCAGAGAGCAAATATTCATAGTAGTGGCAAAGAGCAAGAGAGCAAAAAGAGTGACAGCAACACAGGAAGCTAGCTAGCCTCTCTCCCCTTCTTGCATTGAAATGCAAATTACCTGCCCCAGGGGAAGGGTAGCATTCACATGCATCAATCACAAACTCCAGAAGCTGTCCCATGACTCCATGAGGCTTGGGGCGGGGGGGGAACTAGACACAAACCATGACACCATTATAACGATAGTATGAGATGGGACCTGCAAAAGATAATTAGACCATGAGGATCTCACCGACAAGGGTGAGATCAGTCCCGTGATCAGAAGGCAAGGTTGGCCCCTTCTTACTCTTTCTCTCACCATCTCTCCCAGGTGCTCTCTCAGCATGTGCAGGAGCCTTGATCCTGGACTTCCCAGTTTCCCAAGCCACGAGAAATCTCTGTTCATTCTAAATTACTCAGCCTAGGTATTCTGTTATAGCAGCACAAACACAGAATAACACAATGTAACTGTTGGTTGAATTCCTAAATCTCTAAAATAGGCCTTATCTAAGCACAGATGAATTTTTTTCATAAACAAAGACTAGTGAAAATAAAAGGACAGCCAATTTTCCTTATCATACCAATGATTAATGGCTCTAACAATAATAATAGCCACGTTTTCTTAAAAACTGACTTTGTGCCAGGCTATCTAATCACTTTAAGTATATTTTTCTAAGACCTTCAAAACCACCTTGCGAGGACTATATCCATTTTAAAATGAGCAAAACAGAGCTGAGTCTGGGGCTTTTATTTGCAAAGAAACTGAACTGAGATTTAAATATTGATTTGATTCCCAAGCTCTGCACAGTAGGCTATCCCACTGCATTCTTTAATTAGGGAGATTTTTTCCATTTAATTTTTTATTTTAAAGAGAGAAAAAGAAAACAACAAAAGTAACACAGAATTTCAAAACAAGATGATAGGAAATTAACAAGGGCTATTATATTGCATATTGCTATCTTCTAAGTGGTTTGATTAACTAAATTAAATGCCTTCTGATATTACAGTAGAGACAAACATGCTCAGAAAACTTGGGAATCTGCAGTGTCAAGTCTTTATTTCCCCAAGAAAATTTGCTATCTCTAGTGCTTTGAAAGGAAGATGATACCCTTAGTAAAGGTTTTAAGTGAAGTCTCACAATTAAAGTTCATCTTGATCACTATTTTTATAATAATGTAATATTAAAACCTGTAATCCGATGGTGAAAGCAAATTTAAAGAATATTCTGAGCTGCGCTGCCTGATTGCAATACATTGTAAAGAATAAGAGATCCTAGGATTACCTTCCTCCACACTTCCTCATTAACCCAATTTCCTGCCTACTCGTTCTCCAGTCAGCCCTGGGATATGCTAATTGCAATGTCTCTGGGATCAATGGAAGGTAAACCACATAGTTACAAAACAAATTAACTGCCAAACTACCAATTTTGCTTCACAATATGAGCATAGTTTTGTCTTCATGACATTCTTCTTTGAAAAGAACGGTACAGCTAAATTAATGAGCTTTTAATTCTGTAGTTGTGTATTTATCTTTTACATCAGAACTATATGACATTGTTTCTTTTTCCTTCCATTTCCATGAGATAACAGAGGTAGGTAAGAAAAGCATGTTCTAGGGGCTGGGGAGATAGGTCGGTGGTCTAGGTCTAAGCACCTGCCTGGCAAGCACCAGGACCCAGGTTTGATCCCCGGTACAGCATGCCATGCTGGTTCTAGAGCCCCGAGTGTGCCATGCATGGTGGCACATGCCTGTAATCCCAGCATTGGAGAGGATGAGACAGGAGGATCACTATGAGTCCAAGCTACATAGTGAGAGACCCTGTACCAAATAAATAAATACATAAATAAATAATTTTAAAAATTAAAAAGAAAAAAGAAAAGGATGCCCTAGCTACTTCTTATCTTCCTCTTGTATCTAAACTTAAGTCTGTGAGAAAGGAGATTGTTGGTTTCTCCATTTCAGCTGTTCTTTTGGTAGCTCTCAGTGGCAATCATTAAAAAGTGGAGTCATCCACATTTTTGATATGGACATTTACATTTTGCATATCAATTATCTTATTTTAGTTTACAAATAGCCACTTATTAAGTAGACTTACAATATTTTCATTTTCATTTCATAGACAAAGATAGGCCTTTTTAGAATATAAGAAAAGCAGCATTTGCTGTCCTGCTATAATCAGAGCCATCAACCTCAAGATTGTATTATTATAGCTGCCGACCAGGAGACAGTCAGGTTGAAATAGGATTCCTATCCTTATTTTCTGATGTACTTATGAATAAGTACAGCACTAAGTCAAAAGCAGAGTCTTAGAATCAGGACCACAAGTTCCATCTTAGATACTTAGTAAATGTGTTATTTTCCCTTCCTTTGGTACTAGGGATTGACATGGGGCATTTGCACTGATACACATCATCTGTAGCCCTTCTTTTATTTTTGAATTTGAGAAGGGGTCTCGCTAAGTTGCTAAGCTTCCCAGGCAGTGCTTTCACTTGCAGTCTACCAACCTCAGCCTCACAGAGTACTGAGATTACAGTGATGTACCACCACCGCTGGCAGGTACATATGTTCTTGGGCAAGTTTCTTGACCTACCTTTACTTCAATCTCCTATTCTAAAAGATAAGGGTGACGATGTACTTACCTAAAAGAAACATCAGCAACTATGTAATCTGCAACTGGTCATCATTATATATAGGGTCATCTATTGAAAATTGAGTATGTTTATTCTTGCATTCATTCATTCCTTTGATAAACATGTGACAGTCCACTAAATATGACAATTGTGCAGCAAATCAGACATACACAGAGTGCACATAGCAGATGCCTAAGTTCTTTTCTTTCCACCAAGCAGAAGGGCTTAGAAAATTTAGATGTTAAAGGCTTGGGATTTTGAAGAGGAGTTCAACTGGAAAGGACAATGAATTTCAATATGGGAATAGAAAAATTGGGCATATACACTTTTGTCCTAGAAATCAAGCCAAGGAGATATTTTTAAGACTGTGTTAGTTATCAGTTGATTAAAACTTCTCAGAGATTAAATGAGCATCTGAGAATGAGAATTTTGGCAAAATGGACATAATAGATGCCCTTGATGATTGGATCTCTGTGCATAGCACAAATACTTGCCACTACACAATTTTAGGAACGAACTTCCAAGTTCATTCCTACCTAATAATTCCTACCTAATAATCACTACAATTCTTCTGTTCTCAAAAGATAATCATCTTTGCAAAGGGGGCTGACTGCCTCAAATTGAGCATTTGCTATCTTGTGAGCAATATGCCTTTTCAACTTCAAGTCTTGAACACTGTATCTGAATGTTGGGTAATATATTCTTTAAACTAACCTTAAGCTCTCTATTGGTTTTCTTCTATACTTAACAGATACCTGTTCATTTTAACTTATATCCATATTATCTAGCATTTTGTAATGTTCGATAAAAACATAGCTCCTGGTAGTCTGATAGACTGCTCAATACATTTAGAGACTCCAATTATTTTTAGGAACTCATGGGCCACTATTTTCAGACTTCTTCTATAAATGGCACTAGTCTTCTACATAATACAAGGTATGGGGGCCAGGGAGATGGCTCAGTGGAATAAGCACTTCCCTGGCAAGCGCAAGAGCATGAGTTCATTCCTCGGTTCTGCAAAAAAAGAAAAAAAAATACAAGGTACGGAATCTTATTTTCTGACAGTGTTCTAATTTGTCGCTTGAATGGTGAGCAGGAGACAAGCAATGAGTAGATTTCTCATCGACTTGTCTTTTCTGATCTCAAATAAAAAAGTACATGATGAATTACAGAGTTTTATTTTTTGTTTATAAAGAATATTGGGAGACTTGAGGGGATGATGTGTGCTCTCCCTCAGAGCTCTGTTGTGAGGCTTGGGGTCTCTCCCTCTGGAAGAGAGTTGCCCTTATATTTGACGTAAGTTATTGCTTTAGAAATTACAAATTGTATCACAGCCTGGGGTGGTTTATCAAATTGCTAAAATCAAAGAGAACCCATTCAGAGCATTTTGAAGACTTCTTTTTACAAAGTTTTATAATTTGATCCCATTTAAAAATGACATTAGAGGGCTGATGAGATAGCTCAGTGGACTAAAGCTCCTGCATAGGCAAGCTTAGGTAAGCGCAGGGACTGTGGTTCAATCCCTGGCACCACATGCTGCACCAGCCCTACACTGGGTGCGCTGAGCCAGCCACAGGGTCTGCGTTTAGTGGTGCATGCCTGTAACCCCAGTGCTGGGCAGGCTGATCACCATGAGTCCAAGCTGCATAGTGAAACCTTGTAGCAACCAAATAAAAAAAAAATGACATTAAACTGCACATGGTAGTATGTGTCCATGATACCAGATACATGGGAGCTTAAGTCAGGAGGATAAAAAGTTTGAGACCTGCTGGGGAAACTTAGCAAGACTCTTTCTCAAAAAAGGTGTGGTAGTGGGAATAAAATTTTACACTCCTGCAGCTCAACTCCTACTACTATGAAAAACTGTAAACAATATATAGTTCAATCTGTATTTGTAATATGTCCATATTTTGACATTTTCTTAGAGTATTTTTTCTTTGTTATAAGTATATGACATAAAAGGAAGTCCTACATGCTAATTTTAGGAAGAAAATTCAATGAAAATTTAGAGAACAGCTAGGATTTTTGTTTTTAACTTTAAGTACAGGTATTTGCTAAGTGAAAGAAGCAGGGATATTTTCCCCCCATAAAAAGCCTCACTTTGTGGTTTCATAATTACAGCAGTTAAGAGTTTTTAGTTGCAAATAACAGATCCTTTCAATGTTTGAAAAGATGCCATTTATTCAGCATTTTGACTTGTAGAGATAAAACTTTTAAAATTAATACCCTCATGGTTTCTTTTCTTGTAGAAACAGGACAGCTTTCTAAAGACCTCTTTATCTTCTTCCCTAATCTTGCGTGATTAAACGAGGGTTTTCACTGAGGGATGAGTTACCTGCCTCAGGTGGAGGGACCTGAATGAGTTAGGTCACTGCTTCATCACAATGAGTTAGGTCATTACTCTGTCGCATGATATATAATGCATTAATTAAGTTGTATGATTCATAAGAATATTTATATGAAATAGTTTTGAAGAGAATTTGAGAGTACTTGCCTGTCACTATTTACAATAATCCCACAGAGTGAAATGCTGTCAAGCTATCTCCCTCAAGTAAAAGATATTTACCAAATAGAGAAATTGTGGTCTCATGTTTAATGGTACATGAGTACACAGTAAGAGTAGGCCTCCGGTTCACATATCACATCCTCTCTTCATGTAGATGGCCTTAAAGAGAATATTTTAAAAAAATATGTGGTATCCACAACAGATAGCAACAGCAGATCTTTTGCTTCTTGCTGCCCACATTCACTAAGGCACTTTCTTGTGGAGATTTTCCCTGGGCACATGAATCAGTTTAATAATGATTGTTGCCAGTTGGTGGCGAGACATCAGCCTGCCAGCTCACTTCACAGCGTTGCCATCTGCTGTTTGGATTCACAGTGTGCTGCCGCTATGCACCACCTCATTAAGAACAGGACCCTTGTGAGCCATAGACAGTAGCTCATTCAAGGGAGCTGAAGCAAACTCCTCCCCAAGCCAAATTTGTAGAGGCTGCGCGCATCTCATCTTATTTGGACTGCTCTCTGCCAACTGTGGAGTTTGATAGCCCATTGTCTCTGATTAGTTAGGTGTTTATTAGGCTTTCAAGCCAGCCCTTATTTCAGAGTAGCACCCAAATATAATATAATTATTTCAAAGATTTGTTAAAAATCTTTTTCTTTCTTTCTTTCTCTCTCTCTCTCTCTCTCTCTCTCTCTCTCTCTCTCTCTCTTTCTTTCTTTCTTTCTTTCTTTCTTCTTTCTTTCTTCTTTCTTTCTTTCTCCTTCCTTCCTTCCTTCCTTCCTTTTTTTTTTTTTTTTTGTACTTTTGGGAAGGGTCTACAGGATGTTTAGGGTCTCACTACTAGATCGGCTTGTAGTGATTCGCCTGTTTACAACCTCCCAAGAGCTGGGATTGCAGGCATATGCCACCACACTGAGTCTCAATTTCTGTCTCAGCACAGCATGGCAGGCCCTGGGGATTGAACTCCTGGCCCCTGCTCTTGCTTGCAGATGCTTTAATCCACTGGGCTATTTGGCTGGCCCCTTGTTAAAAATTTCATCCTAGTTCATTTTCTTTCTTTCTTTTCTTTCTTTCTTTCTTTCTTTCTTTCTTTCTTTCTTTCTTTCTTTCTTTCTTTCTTTCTTTCTTTCTTTCTTGGTGGTGGAGGCATGTATTGAAATAACACCAAAGCACTGCTTTGCCAGAGACATTTTCAGAAATTCAGTGCATTGTAATCCACTAGATGTTTTTCATTGTAATCCTAATTTTTTTGATGGCTCCTCCAGTTTAGAGGACTTTTTTAGTTTTGTGGAATTTCTACTGCATGTTTGTTTCTTGGAAACAAATTTTCTAAGGTTTTCATCATACTTTCCTTTTTCTTTTCCCACTAAATATCTAAAGTAGCTAGAAATATAAAAATGTATAATTGTTAATCAGAAAGGAGTGTATTTTATCCAACAACCACTGATCAATGTAGAGATTTAAACATTTTACAGAGAAAAGGAACTTTATTTGGATAGATCATATAATATTGAGTTCCTTGTCATATGCCTTAATAGATGACATGTTTGGTATTAGTTTGTACATTGGAGAGAGACACCTCAACATTAAGTCTGTTTCATATTCAAAGGAACTCATGGGCTGAGGTCAAAATCCCCTCCACATATGCAAACACACACACACACACACACACACACACACACACACACCTCACAAAAGTACTTATCCAGTTCTCATATCTGAAATTACCAGCAGCCAGAATAGACTTCCTAAACCTTACATTCGTTAGTATATTAAAAAAAAATCTTCTATGAGAAAGCAGAACTGGGAAGTGTGTGTGTGAGGAAAGCAGAACTGGGAAGTGTGTGTGTGGGATTTGTCTGTTAGTTCTTCAGAATGCATTTTCTGAGATACAGTATAACTCACTGAATGTTTTTTAAGAAATGTCTTTGGACAGGCACTTACAATGAAGAGAAGAAGCAGAGCTGGGTAAAATGAGGAGCCTAGTTGTAGTGCAGGTCCAGCAGTAGCATTGGCCAACATCACAGGAATCTCCAGAGTTGGAATAGCCTCCAGAGCTGTCTGGAAACAGGCAAGAGCACAACTTCATGTCCCTGAATGGATCGGTCACTGCTACGAGCCCCACAGGCTGCAATACACCTTAAGTGAGGTGGTTCTCGGCAGCTGAGGCAGCTCTAGGAAAGGCTTTGTGACTGCAAGCTGTTCACCAGCAGTCCACACAGCAAGTGGAGCATAGTCCTGCTCTGAGGGAAGCTCTGGGTTGCACAGCCTAATGTCACCAAACAGGACAGATCACGTCTCTTTTGGAGAAGTCCACTAACATCCACATGTGAATGGATCTGAGAATCTGGCATGGAAAAACCTTCCAATTTCATTTCTCTCCAAACATCAATTTATGTAGCGTTTCCCAGACCTACTTTGATAAATACCCCCCCCCCCAACCATACAGTGCCTTGTAGGCTGTGTTAAAACAATGCTACGAAGATGGCTCGCTCCAGGCTCACCTGCCCTTCAACAGCAACGCACCAGGGAGATCCAGAAGTCAGCTATGCACTTACAGATCATACGCTTGGTATTTATTTTTCCATGACTAAATTTAGTTTATTCATTGACCTATTCTGGTGCCAGACAGCATGCACACACACACACACACATGCACACACACACACACCACCACCACCACCACCACCACCACCACCACCAAATTACTATCTTTAGGTATCTTTTAGATAAATATAGATATACAGTTCAGAATAAGTTATTATAACCTTTTCTCATCATTTTATTTTGTTGGCACCATTATAACAAACATACCATATCCTTTGCTGATCACAAATAACAGGAATTTGTTTCTCATGTTTCTGAAGTATGAGAAAGCCACAGTGAAGAAGCTCATAGTCTATGTATGAAAGATTACTAAAATGTCCATGGATCACTGTCTTTTCATTGGGTTCTCACATGAGGGGTAAATGAGCCCTCTCAGGATTGTTTTATAAGAGCACAAATCCCGTTTGCTACCCAAGGACTTCATTTTTAATATTATGTCTTATGCAGTCCACCCCTGGGCAAGCTGAAACAGCCACCAAGACTGGGCGTGGTGATGCATGCCTGTAAACCCAGTGCTGGGGAGGCTGAAAACA
>NW_004524763.1:2761474-2764421 GCF_000260255.1 Octodon degus | reverse complement strand
TATATATGTCTTATGGGGTTAGAGCTTTAATCTATAAATTTAGGAAGAGGGGACACACAGCACTCCTCTTCCACCCACAGTTACATCTGTGCTGCCAAGGACTTAGGTGACATCATGGCAGCTGATTCCTGATGGGCATCTGACTAAGTGAGCATCAACAGACAGAAACATGATCCTTTCTGGCCTTCAGTGATATCTCCCTCCATGTTGCTATCTAATGAAATTCAAGAGCTCTTAAAGAAAAGTTGTCACTGTCTCTTTGCTAAGAGAACTTTAGGTCTGTCAGAGGCTGGAATCATGTCTCAAATATTCTTAACCACATCAGGAAAATCCTATTTCAACCTATTGATCAGGGCACGATTACCGTAGGGCACTGTAGGAATTGAGTGCCTAGGCACTCAGTGCAGGTGCTTCCACCTCAGTATCTAATCTCACAGTGCCAAGACCAGCACCACGGAGTGCTTTCTCCTGGGTTAAGCCGACAGAAGGACTAGTCTCATCATTTGTATATACTATTTTTTTTTTCCCCGTGGAGATCTTGATGTTTTAACTTAGACTATTGAAATTCTCCCCAGAAATCATCACCAGTAATTACCTCTCCTGCTTTTTCTTCAACTGTGATTTAAATTGTTCTTGCTTCACACTGAGATTGTTATTGTATTCTTCCTCTGATTGAGTTTGAAGGAGGCAGGGCATGAAGAACTGGCTCACCAAGTATTCCTTCCCAATCTTTTAATACTATGATTTTGATTCTTGGAAACTCAAAAGCCAATAATTAAATTTTCATTTGCAATTTCTTTTGTCGGATCTTCAGCAGTTTCTCTTCTCTAAGACATTAAGCTCACAAGCTAGTCTGAGTCAGGGAATGATCTTGAGTAGGTTTTGGAGGACGAAACAGTTTTAAACTCTAGAAAATAATGCCCATAGTTTTACTCTATTCTATTCCATTAGTCTATTAGTATACCCTTGCACAAATACGACACTATCTCAGTTTCTGTAGTGCTAGGATGGGTGTTGATATCTGGAAATAGTAAGAACCCAGCTTCTTTTTCAACACTCCCTTAGCTACTGTATAGTCCTATCTCCATATACATTTGTTAACTCCCTCAAAAAAAAAAATAAAAAAAAACTCAGATGGATTTTGATTGGACCACCTGTTATCATTACATCTCCATTTTTAAAATCTTCTTTAATTTGTCTTAATAATATTTTCTGGTTACCAGCACATAGAAATTATAGATTTCAGAATTAATTTACTCTTATGTGTTTTCTGCTTTAGATACTACTATAAATTTTAAATATTTTTATTTGTCTGAATGATCCAGTAGAAGGATAAATAATCTTGGCATTTGGACCTTGCTAAATTCACATAGTAATTTTCAGTTTAAAATTTCAAATTTTCTGTAAGAACAAACATGCAATCAGTGACAATTCCCCCCCCCCCATTTCTTCCTGCTTTCTTTCCTCCCACCCCTTCATTTCTGCGGCTAGGACATCAAACGTGAGGCTGAACAGTGGTGTGACAGTGAGCCTCACAATGAGGACAGATTCCATGGTTTACCAATAAGTACCACACTACATAGAGATCCCCCTACCCTGTACAGAAGAACGATCTCAGGGACTCTGCACTGAGCTATATCCCTACATTTTATTTATTACTAAAATTTTTGTTTTCAATGTGTGTGTGTGTGTGTGTGTGTGTGTGTGCGCGCGCGCGCCCTCAGGTTCTCACTATGCAGCTCAGCTTCATAGTGATCCTCCTGTTTTCAACCTCCCAAGCACTGGGATTACAGGTCTGAGCCACTACGCCCAGACTCACTGGCTCAGCCGGCACAGCATGTGGTGCCAGAGATAGAACTCTGGTCCCTGCACTTACCTAAGCTGGCATTTAGTCCGATGAGCTATCTCACTGGCCCTTTTTGTTTCTAATTTTAGACATGGTCTCATGAAGTTCCTAAATTGCCCAGACTGTGCTTGAACTTGTTATCACCCCTGAGTGCTGGATTACAGACATGTGCCATAGTGTCCAGTTATAGGTATGTTAATAGATAACCTTATCAAGTTAGAAAGGTTTTCCATGTTCCTAGTTTGCTGATAATTTATTTCATTAATGAGTGTTGACTTGCTTTTGCTCCATGCAGTAATATAGTTTATCTTACATATATTTATATGATGAATTACATAATTATATTCAAATGTTAAACTTCATGATGTATTAGTCTCTTTCTATACTACAGGTTTTACTTGCTGATATTTGTTTACTATCTGAGCATTTATGCTTGTAAGACTTATTGCCTTGGTAGCTTCCTAAATCACTTTCTGGGATACCTCTTAGGGGATGTATACCAGAGAGAAAGAAGACAATTAATATAGGTAAATATTCTTGAGTATATATTGATAATTAACTTTATGTAAATGAAGTAATATTAATTCCTAATAAATAAATCTATCTATGACTTAAAACATTATGGTAAACAAAGCCATAATTTATAAAAAGATGTCATGTGACTTCTAGAAAATGTTATTATATAATTATCTATATAAAAAAGATACATATCAAGACTTAATCTGCTTTATGGTATAGAATGAAGTTCATATTTTCCAGCCTACCCAGATAGCTTATTCAAAGCAAGAAGGAAGGACCTTGTAATCCATTGACAATGTTCAAGACTTTCACTTGCTCTGCTTGTGCCTCATGGTTCTAAATTAAAGATTTGTAAAACTATAACAAATAGAATTTTTTAACCCTGTGGATCTTTCAGTCTAATTTGAAAATTCCATCCTTTATGTTAGCTTTGTTTAAAATTTTATTTTAATATTTCTGTCTTTTTTTAAAAATCAAAGTTAGGACTTTCCTTTCTTTCTTTCTTTCTTTCTTTCTTTCTTTCTTTCTTTCTTTCTTTTTTCTTCTTCTTCTTCTTCTTCTTCTTCTTCTTCTTCTTCTTCT
>NW_004524763.1:2742751-2761374 GCF_000260255.1 Octodon degus | reverse complement strand
TCTTTCTTTCTTTTTTCTTCTTCTTCTTCTTCTTCTTCTTCTTCTTCTTCTTCTTCTTCTTCTTCTTCTTCTTCTTCTTCTTCTTCTTCTTCTTCTTTCTTCTTCTTCTTCTTCTTTTTTTTTGTATTTTAGCGAAGGGTCTACAGGGTGTTCAAAGTCTCACTACTAGATTGGACTCTTAGTTATCCATCTGTTTACAGCCTCCCAACAGCTGGGATTACAGGAGTGCACCACCACACCCAGTCTCAATTGCCATCTCAGCATGTCCCAGCAGGCCTGGGGATTGAACCCCTGGCCCTTGCGCCTGCTTGCAGGTGCTTTAATCCACTGAGCTATTTGGGCAGCCCAAGGACTGCTTTCTATAACAAGTTGGGAAGTATTTACTTTTTCCTATTCAAATTGTGCAAGTTTAAAATTTTGGAAGAATTTATCAATAAAATCAGATAGGCCCAAATAAAAGTACTTGTGCAAAGCTATGTACTTCCCCTAGTTTGGAAGACACCATATAGGTCCCTTCTTGACAAGGTCAAGAAGGTTTACCCTCTTGAAATCTCTCTAGTACTTTTTTCTCTTCTGGTGGGAAGATGACTAAAGTTAAATTCATCACAAAAATGTGCAGAAGTAAAAAAGGAAGACAAAGAATTTAAACTGAAAGAACAACAAGAAGTAGCACAGTGTGCTGGACGTGGGAGTACATACCTATAATCCCAGCTACTTGCAAGTCTGAGGCAGAACTCCAAGGCCCTCCTGGGTAACTTATCAAGACCTTATCTCAAAATAAAAGATCAAACAGGTTGGGGATATCAGTGGTGCAGCAGCCCTGGTTAGATCCTCAGTACTGAAAAGAGAGAAAAAAGCAAAAAGAATGTTCAGTTAAGAACCAAGGGATTATTCCTGGGACTAAATTTTAGTGATACTTTATTTATTTAGGGACATTTATTGGGGCTTTGTATTTATCATGTGCTGTGATGTCAATGTCTTTCAAAATTCATGTGCTGAAATTGAATTTCTGAAGTGATAGCATCCTGTGGGGTCTTCACAGGAGATAAAATTATGCAGGGGAACCCTCATGAAGGGCATTCTGGCCTTTTGAAAAGGCTACGAGGATCAGCTGGGGCCCTTTGTGCTTGTTTCCTCTTTCTGCCATATGAAGACAGTGTTTAGCTCTTCTGGAGCAAGTAGTTTGGAAGCTGAGACTGGGCCCTCACATCAAATCTGCCAGTATTATGATCTTGGATTTCCTATCTGTCACAACTATGAAAAATAAATTTCTCTTCTTTATAAGCTACCCAGTCTCAGATATTTTGACATAGCAGCACAAATGGGCTAAGATATCATTCTAAGTGGATTCCCAAGGAAAGCAGTAAATTCACTGATAGAGAAGTTCTTAGAAGCCTAAAACAGTGACATTAATCACTTATTAAAATGGAAATGCCCACATTATTCTGGAAAATGGTAGGAAGATGAAAGAACAAAGAGGCTTAGGGCCATGGCTTTGTTTCAAGGCAGGACCCAGAAGCCACCCAATTCACTAAGGTCACCAAGAATGTGGCTGTGAGAAAGCAGTGGTTTCATTAATTTTAAACAGTGCTGATGAGGAGGCGGTCACAGAGCTGGGCTTGTTAATATCATTCAGGGGTAATGGACCCTGAAGTAATAGTGGGCCCTGAAGAACAGGCACTTAACCACCAAAAGCCAAGAGGCCGTAATTACTGTAACAACTGGTGAAATTGGAGGGCTAGTTAAGTAGGCCTGACTCACAGGGTGTTTGGGAGATGATTAATTGAAAGTAACACCCCTGCAGGCAAAACAGACAAGCCCCTAACAAGGATGTTTCTTAACATCTGTAGTCATAGAAGGTGAGCATGGAAAAGCAGGAGTTTGAGGTTGTTGGCCCCAGTGAAATATCACAGGCCCTCATTCAGTCTCCAACCTAATAAGATTTTCAGATAAGGATTGCACAGATCGAAGAGGTTGCTGAGACCTTAGAAGGAAAGACTTTCCTAGCATGGCTCACGTGTAGTATCATGAATCCTCATGATCTTTCCCAAATGGACTTCTGGCCATTTCCTAGGGTGACTGTACATTGTCAGAAGAGAACATGCAGACATTTCTAGGATTCTGGCCTTAGGCAGTGACGGCGAAACTTTTAGAGATTGAGCGACCAAACTATAACCCAAACCCACTTATCTATCGTCAGGCACCGACACTGGCCTGATACTGGCATTGCTATCCGATGCTCAGCTGCTGGGTATCTTGGTTTGTGTGCTGGCAGAGCAGGCTCCTGTGTCCGCTGCAGCACACAGGCTTTAGGTTTGCCACCAACAGCCCAGGGCCAGGATTGGCACTAGCACCTGGTCATTGGTCTAGCGGCCAGGCCTGAATAGAGGCATGGAGCACCAAGGGTGAACTGTGCTACTGGTGAAACACACCATTTAGGTTCTTTGCTGAGGTTCCAACTCCTGCTCTAGTCCATGGACACTTTCACACCAAAGCAACATTTCCTACAGGTTGTTTCCATCAACACAATCATGGAGTGAAGCCAGTATAGTGAAGCAGGCCTATTCCTATGAGCCAGGAAACTCCTCCAGTGGAAACATGGCTCGACTGTTCCTTCATTTGACCTTAAACTTGGCTGGGTAGCATAGGCATCTTAGTTCTTTCTCTGTGCTTCTTATCCGTCTCTCCATCTATAACAATTTACTATGAGTAACTGTTGCACACAATTGTAAGGGCTAAGTGCCATGATTTGAAGGCAGAGAAAGAATTCAACTTTCCTCCACCTTTTTGTTTTCTTTAGACCCTCAACAGACTGAACAATGCCTGCGTACACTGGGAAGCACAACCTGCTTTCCTCAGTTCATCAATTCAAATACTACCACTTTCAGAAACAACCTCGCTGGAACATCCAGGAATACTTTTTAATCGGATACCTGGGAATTCTGTGACCAAGCAAACTGACGCACCTGAAGTCAACTGGTATGGTCTGAAAACATCCTACTGTCTCTGGCTTCCTTTCTATTTCATCCTTTACAGCCACCTCCCCAGACAAATCTCTTGTGTCTTTGGATGTGTTGCTTGGAGGAGGAGATTGGGATCTTGTTTAGTCAGATAGCCACTTATGAGCTTTTCATTATTGAGGTTTGTTTTTAAGATTTTTTTGGGGGAGCGTGGATTTTAGTCATGCCAGGTTAGCACTACTGATGCTACATAAAACTGTACACACTTTTATGGATTTTAAGTGAATGTCTGAAGTTTCTATGTTTTTCCACTATTGCTGAGTGAAATGAAATGTTTCTCAATCTTGTGCTTTTTTTTTTTTTTCTTTTTCAGTACTGATGATCAAATCCAGTTATTTTTTGAGACAAAGTGTGCCTAAGTTGCTGAGGCTAGGCTTGAATTTATGATTGTCCTGTCTCAGTCCCATAAGAAGCCAGGACAGCAGGCATAGACCACCACGTACTTGTGGCTCTTATCAGCTTTCTAAGCTCAGTGCCCAGCAATGGACATAAAGAGGTCACTGTGTGACTTTCTGGAACACTTTTCTCTCCCTAACTTCCTCACTGATACTCTGCTCTGAAAATCCAAGCCATCCCAGCCTCAAATCCAGCGTCTCAGTGGAGCAATACCGCTCAGCTCCGCTCTTCTCTGGCAGGGTGACACTGGGCACACCTGCTGAGGACCAGGCCACTGTTGCCTCTCCCTGCTTCTGCGTTTTAGTCTTTAGCCCTTTGCCACCACATATCTAGTGTTAAAAGGTGTTCACACAATTATTCACTCTATTTCCTGAAATACTGACCGCTAACCTTTTCATAAAAGTTCTAATTTGTATTTTTATTATTTTAATATGTATTTTTAGAGCTAGAAATTTCTTATAAGTACTTATTTTACATCATTGGAAATGTTTTTTCACTAGAAGTCATTTCAAAATATTTCTTAAATCCAATATGAATCATTATTTGGCTCATGGATCATTAGGAATATGCTCCTTACATTAAGGGAATTTGGGAAATTTTGTTTTGTTTTGTTTTGTTTTTTTTCCAGAACCAGGGATTGAACTCAGGCCCTTGCACTTGTCAGGTAAGCACTTATTCTACTGAGCCATCTCCCCGGCCCTGGGAAGTTTTTTGATACATTTATGTAATTGTTCTCTGGTCTCATTCATACTAAATATTATTTTATTCTTTTGAAATATTTAGACTGGGTTTATGAGTTAGCCTATGGTCAATCTTTGATAAATATTCTTGGGTACACCTTCAAGGAATATGAATTCTGGAGTTTTTAGATGCAACATGTTAATCTTTGTATTTATATGCATATGTAAGTACATATACAAGTACATATGTATATAAATACATTATGTATTAATGACTATATAGCATTTAGATGGAGCTTAATATGTACTATTTGAATGGCTTGAAAGTTTTATCCTATTAATTTCAGTTGCTGACCAAGTAAGAGGATAATGATGATACTATTACTTCTGGTAAGATGATCTTCACAGAGGAATACCAGGTCAAATCAGTTTCCCCAAATTCCAACAAATATTAATGTGAATACTTGTGATGGAAGTGATCTCAGTAGTTTCTTTTTGTGTTTCTACCAGTTTCTCCTCATTAGTAACAAGGACTGTATCAATTGTATTGCCAGTGCTACACGGTAGTAGAAATAAGTACCTTAGAAGTTAATGACACTGATCACAAAGGTCATGGGAGATGCAAGAAATGATTAATTTTATTCTTTTATTTTTCACCAAACAATTTACAACTATTTCTGAAACTATACGAGATTAGATAATATTTGACAGTTTTTTCCCAATGGTCAAAAAGAATCATTGTCACTTTCTTTTCCGTAATTATGAGTCAAGAGTAAAATTGCCATAATGCACAAATTCTAATATATTTAATTCTCAGTTTACCCTTCTTTCAACCTTATACACAGTGACTTTTGATTACAGAAAGAAGTGAGACTGATTCAGGTAGGTCTAACAGCATATTATGTCGACTTCTGTCTCTTGGGTGCTGTCTCAGATCCTTTTAACTTCTGTGTCTAGCCATAGCTCTGGAGAGCACTTCCAAAAGGTTTTACCCTGATCTGGGCTGAGACTACCTCACTGGAGTTAAGTGTGTACCAAGAGTCTAGGCTCCTATCCCAAGGTTTCTCTAATGCAGACATGTGTAGTGCTACAGTCCTATGTACACTGTCTTGCAACCCAGAAGTTTAGAGGATTAAAACCCTATGGAACCCGCTATTTACAGAGAAGAAATACTTCTAATAGGTAAATGTTCTTCTCATCCCTCTGGCAGAAGAGCTCTGAGACAAAAATTTGGCAAGGAACTTGGGACGTTTCTGTGTTATATAACCACCAACAGTAATGGACCATTAGAGAACACTACCTTATTTTGGTTCCGTCTTCTTTCTCCTTTCTCCCTACTAACTTCTCTTTTATTTCTGCTTCTTGGGATTTGATTCCCCAAAAGAATGTGTCTATATTTATTTTAGGCTCTACTTTCAAGAATAGCCTCAATTAAAACAGTAGGTAGGTATATTATATAATGCAGGAATATAATTTTCTTTTATGCTGTATGAATGCTACAAAGAAACTGATTCGAGTGGCAGCATGGTTGGTGATTTCCATCTTTTTCCTTTCTGTAAGCTCATCGTCCATTCTGAGCCTGACCACCTAAAGAAAAAAAAAAGGTGGTACAAATTAGCTTATAGTAGAATAAGCATATTTCTCTGTGAGGATGGTGAGGTCTCTGCTCAGTGGGAGGGGGTTCTCAGCAGTTTGGAAGGATATACCAATGTGATGTGGAAAGACCTCAGTCTACTTAATCAAATAAGGATTTTTGTTGATTTGTAAATAAATATATAACATTTCTTACGTCCTTTGGTAAAAAGCTGGAGTTTTTAATTTATAATCTTTTTTGCTAAGAAATCTGAACATACTTTAAAAACACATGCTTTACAGAATATTAAGAATTTCTTCAGTCATGAAGAAATGGAAAGATGCCCTCAAAATATATAGGGAGTTACTATTAGGAATAAACTAAGGTTTCTTTTGGCTAACTCTGACTAAATATATTAATAATTATAATTATTATTATTTACTCATCTGAGGTTTTTCTCCAAGACACTAAAGAATACAAAATCAATTGAAATTCCTGTCTTACAGAACAAGACAGAAAGTTACATGATTTAAAATCAGTAATTTATTTTATTTTAATTTTTTAATATTTTTTAGTAAAGGTCTATAGGGTCTCCTTATATAGATTGGACTTGTAGTGATTCTCCTGTTTTCAGCCTCCCAAGTGCTGGGATTGCAGGTGTTTACCATCACACCCGGTCGTCTCTCAGTGCGCCCTAAGGTCAAGGCTGGCCAGTAGCTGTGCTCTGCCTAAGCAGGTGCTTTAGTTTGCGGAGCTATTTGGCTGGCCCAAACTCACTACATTTAAAGTACAGTCTATACATAAAAATAAGTTGAGAATGGTGATATGGGCAGAATTTTATTTTTTCCAAAAATTTCGTATGTTGAAGTCTTAACCCCAAGTTCCTCATAATGTAAGAAGTGGTTAAAATCAGGCCCCCATGGTGCATTCCAATCTAAAGCAGCTCACACAGTATACTTATAGGAGGATATTTGGACAGATATCAAACACAGAGGGGAAAAAAAAAACTACAGAAAGACGCAGCCAGAGGTGGCCAACTGCAAACCTAGGGCAGAGGCCTCAGAAGAAACTAAGCCTCTTGATGCCTTGTTATTGGATATTTAGCCTCCACATCTAAGAGAAAACATTTTTGCTCTTTACACCACTCAGGTATTGATTATGGTGACCTTGCTAACTACTACTTATGGGGAGTATGCAAGCTTTTTGCTGTATCCACAGGTATCATTGAGCAAATGACATTAGAACAAAGACCTGAACACAAGAAAAGAGCCACCCATCAAATATTTAGGGAAGGAGCATTCTGGTGGAAGGAAAAAACAACCCCTAAAGCCCAGGGCTGGAAAGACTAGTGAGGCCAGTGAACCAGGAGCATGAGAAGAGTGTAGAAAGAGCCTGCACAAAAAGGAGGAGGTGGTGGCAGCAGCCAAGAGAAACTCTCAATCTGTGGGGGCCACGTTGCATACCTGGGGGTATTTTGAAAATGACTAGGGTGTTTTGACATTGTCATTGGGGTGAGTGCTACTGGCCTTTAATTAATTAATTTTGGTACCAGGGAATTGAACTGAGGAACTTGCACTTGCCAGCCAGGCACTTAAGGCACTGAGCTATTTCCACAGCGAAAGCAGGCATATTACAGGTACAAGTATGCTCAGGACAGTTCTATTCAACAGGGTGCTGTTCTATTGACTCTGTGACTTGAAAAGGCCTTATGGCTTATTTACATGTATATAAAGCTTTGTAATTATTTATGGTAATTTCTATATTCTACTTATGACAAACTAGGGGATTAGGATCAATTCTCCACTGAAAACAACATTCTGGATAAAATATATTTGATCAAATTGGAAAGACTGGCTAGTAGTTAGTGCCTCTTATTCTCTCTCTGCCTTCTGGAAATTTAATTTCCCGTGTATGTGCCGGCCAGAAGACTCTTCACAAGTTATTGATGTCCTTATAATTTTTACAAAAAGCAAAATCAAAATTAAAACAAAAATGTTTGTTTCTCTGTATACTTCAAATTTAGATAATTTGTACTGGGGCCGGCCAAATAGCTCAGCAGATTAAAGCACCTGCTTAGGCAGAGCACAATGGCTGCAGTTAGATCCTCAGTGTGTCCTGCCGGCACTGTACCAAATACTTAAAATAAATTTAAAAAGAAAGAAAAACCCAATAATTTGTACTGATCTGTTTTTAGATTTACTGGTTGTCTCTTCTGTGTGTATAATCTACTAATAATCTCATAAAATGATTTTGTTTATAATATGTTTGTACTCTAGGATTTCCATTTCCTTTACTAAAATATTATTTGTAACAAAATTTTTACATCTGCACCTATTATATCTACCCTTGGCAATCCTTACTATATTTGTGAAGGTTATTTTATACTCCTTATTTACTAATTTGAACATCTTCAGGTAACTTCCTTTAAATATATGACAAAGGTGATACTGTAAAAATTGAAAAAAGATTTTTTCTCAAGAAAGAGTTAGATCAACTGGTTAGCTAAATAAAATAAAATCCTTACTTCATATCATACTGGAAAAAAATCAACTCTTAAATGAATGGTAGATTGAGAACAACAAATTTTCAAATGGTAACATAGGAGCATGTCCTGGTGACCTTGGAGGTGAGCAACAGTTCCTTACAGGTCATCAAAAGCATGAGTCATTAACAAAGTTTTAAATCTACATTTATCAAAATGTACAATGAGGTAGTTAAAATGCAGATCATGGGATAGGAAAATGTGTTTGTAGTACTCATTTAAAACATATAAATCAACACAAAATCAAGTACAAAATGACGACAAAACTAACAGAAGCACCTAAAAGCCCTTTTACTAAAGAAGCTCGCCTAGGAAATGCAATCCTAGGAGAAAGACCCTAGGGAAGATGCTCTTTATCAACAGTCATCACGGACGTGTAAGCCAGAACCACACGGCCACTGAGAGCTGGTGGGGATGTGGAGCAGCAGAACTCGCGGCACAGGCCACTGGCACTGGAAATCTGCCTGGTACTATAAACACAGCTGATTCAAAAGTATACTCTGTATCTGAGACATTCAACTTTCAGGAATCAATGGCAAAAGAAATGCATATTCATGCAAAGGAACAGAAACAGAATGATGTTCACATTAGCATTTTTTGTAATACCTTCAAACTTGGAAATAACCTGAATGCCCAATACCAGTACAAAAGACCTCCTAATCATATGATTCAGTATTTATGAATACTCCAAGGAACCCATTAGAGGCAAAATAGTGGTTGCTTGGGACTGAAAAAAAAAATTGGAAGGTGTTGGATTTGAGAATGTAAGGGGATGGAGTTGCTTAAGTGATGAAAATGTTCTAAATTCGACTGTGGTAATAGCTATAAATATCTGTAACAAAATTGCAATGTATAAATTAGATAGGTGAATTGCATGGTATGTGAGTCATATCCCAACACAGTAAGAAAAATACTAATACAAAGGGTAGATTGTATGTATTCAGAGCCATACAGCATACAAAGAAAAACTGAAAAAGACCTGCTTCATGCAACAATAAGCACGAATCTAAAACGTGGAGTGAAAGAAATCAAATACTATGACATAGTCATTGAGTAATTTAAGTCCAAGAACAGAGAAAACTCACCTATGTGTCTAAGCATAACACTGTGGCTATGTTTTGGGAATTGTTTCTACATGGGAAGGGGGATCACCAGGATGCTGACCAACGTTGATTTCTTTATCTGAGTAGTGTCTGCAAGTCTGGATTAGTCCGAAAGGTTACTGAGCTATATGTATAATTTGTGCATTCTCCCCTATGCTATACCTCAACAATAGTTTTATGGAGTATTTTTAAAAATTCTAGTGGTTTAGTAAGTCGTCCTATCACAGGCACTGAAAAACAGGACTCAAAGAATACATAAACACTGTTACTTTATGTGGGTTCGGATTATGGAGAATTCCTCTTTTCGTCTATGTACTTTTCGGTATTTTCCAAAGTGAACCATATATTAATTTCTCATCAGAAAACACGTGATCAAGATACAATCATCTGAGAGAGCTCATACCGCTTTTACTCAAATTTATTCAAAATCGGAGAACTTTGGCTTCTGTGCCTAGATGGCAAGCAGCCGCTGTTCTGGAGTTGGGGCGCAAGGCTGGTCTGGAGGGTTTCCGGGCGCTGGACGAGGACCAGGACGCAGCCGGGCCAGCGGCCCCGAGGAGCGGGAAAGCCCGCGCGCGGGGGTCCGGCCGGCGGCGGCGCGCTGCGCAGGGTCCCGGGCTGCAAGCCGGCTGCCCAGGCCGCTCGCGTCCTTTTACCAGGTTGCTGGAACCAACAGCGTCGAACCTGTGACGGGGCAGCTCCAGGCCAGCAGATCCGTAACCAACTGCTCTCTGGCTGGCTCCGCACAGGGGCAGGCGTGCCAACTCCGTAATCACAGACTCTACACAGGAAATTCGTAAAGTATGCAAACATTTTACCTGGTGAAAAGCCGGGTGTGGAGGGACTGTGCCGGGGACACCTGTCCCACGCCAGGGAGAAGGGGCGGCGCTCCTCGCCCCAGCGTCAGAATCCACTCAGGAGCGAGGAGACCAGCCTGGGGGCCGGGGATCCAGGGCGATGAGGATGCTCATCAGCCCTCAGACCGCCAAGGAGCAGGGCTACGGTCTCCGACCCACAGAGCATCGCTGCGTCCTGGAGAAGCTAGCGGCGTCTGGGTCCCTGCGAGCTTCACACTGCAGCGGCCGCAGGTCTGCAACTTTGGGAGAAGCGCGGCGTGGGCGCGGCTGGCAGCCACGCGCATGCGCCCCCGCGGCCGCAGACGCCCCCGCACGACTCCACCCACAGCACTGGCTCCTCCCACAGAGCGGGCTCCTCCTACAGTGCGGGCTCCACCCACAGCACTGGCTCCACCCACCGCGCGGGCTCCTCCTATCTTGCAGGCTCCACCCTCGACGCCCGGGGCAGAGCGGCTCCCTCCCAGCATGCGTAGGGCCCTTATCCCTGCGCGGTGTTTGGGGGTTTAGGGGTGAACGTTATCGAGCTTTACTGTTAAATTTTAAACAATTAAACACTGCTGATATCTGACCTAGGCAAACATAGCCCTAAGAATAAGAGCCTGTCCAGTCTATTGACATTTCGGACCGAACAACGTCTGAGCTGTGTGTGCAGGAATGTGCTGCTCTTAACAATTTCGCACGCACGCACGCACACACACACACACACACACACACACACACACACACACACACAGAGTTGGGTGGCATCCCTGGCCTCTGGTTAGATGCCAGTAGGATTTCCTCTAATTCCTATGGCCAGAAGGGTAACCACACAGCGCCAAGAGGGTGTGTGGAGGGCGGAGCAAAGGCCCCCGCTGACTACTGCCCTATAGAATCGCAGCCTGGAGAGAAGGATTGCTCTTTAGTCCTGTAGAGAGGGCATATATTTTAATTACCTCAATTATTCCCAAAATATCTCTGGTTTTGGTTGTTGGTTAAAATATAAATCCCTAGCTTTTTTGATTTATTTCCTGAAATTGGTGGTTTTGAAAAGCCTAGGCTATTCTGTCATGCAATTTTACCTATTTTCAAATGACTCTTCTGTTGTCCAACAACATTTAATTCTAACTTCCCTATGGTTTGAGGTACTATTTTTTGTCAGGTCAATTTCCACATTGTACTTGGGTTAATATTTTATATTCTTCCCTTTGATTATTCTACATATTTGCAAAATTCAGTTTTAATTATAGAGATTACACTGATTTTGATATTTCGTAAGGACAGGCCTGCTTCTTTGCTAATACTGCTGCTCTTGTTTTATATTTTTGCTTAATTTTTCTGCTTAAACTATGAAGTCCAACTATAAAAATTGGTTTTAAAGAACTAGTATCAATTTATGATTTTGGATTTTCCTGTTGAAGAGCAAGTTTATTTTTTTCTTTTATTTGTAAGTAGTCCCAGTTTTGTGTCTTTCAGACAGCGTTAAAGTTTTCTCATGTTTTGTAAATTTTATTCCCATGTTATTTTTCCCGTTGGAATTTCTGTTTTCTATATGTAGTGTAAATAAGGTAATTTCTTGCATTATTCCTAGTTGTTTATTGCCTAAAAGAAGAACACATTGATTTTTACATGTAATTTTATATCTCATTGATGTACTTCATCTCCTATTGATTATGAGTTTTCCAGTGATTCTATTTGCATCTCTATGTTTACTCTTTTCTGTAATTGCAGTAATTACTTACGTTGAGGCTCAAGCTGCTCATCTTTAACTCTTTTGCTTATTTGGCGCAACCTCCAATGCCAGTCGCTTCCTGCTTTCTGGCTTCCTGGACTCCAGGCTCACACCTGGGTGGGATTTCACCCTCGCTTCTCTAGAGCGAGGAGCACTCACAGCTTCAGGGAAAATGATATTCGGAGACTGCTATGCTCTTAAGAGTGTTCGTGGTTAGATGATTTGCCACTACTTCTCAGTCTTTTCAATGCAAGACGCAGAAAATATGCAACTTTTAAAAGCAGAAGAAATCAAAGCTTAAATTTGTGATTCTACTGAAGTTCTAATGAAAGATTATAAGATTTTTAACTTATTTTTTGACAATATGTCATCTGTCATCCTGAAAAGCATGGCTGGTGCTAGTATTAACATGATTGTTTTCTATCCCTCCTACTTAGAACTAAAATAAGAATGCTATCGCAGTCTAATCTACCTAGGTTTCTTTGTTTCATGTTTTTAAATTTCGTTTGCATATTTAATGGTGATAAGTGATATGGAGGAAAATAAAGGCGGACTGGGAAATACTAGGTGGGATATTCCATTTTTCATAGGTCAGAGACGGCCTCCCTCAGAAGGCGAGTTTTGCGCAAATGCTTGTAAAAGGCTAAGGGATGAATTATTTGGATAAATGAGGTAAGGTTGTTTCTGACAGGGGTGGGGCGGGCAATGGCTCTGAAGCAGGGGAGCACTGGTGTGCTGTGGAAGGAGAGTGGACAGGCAGGGACGGGGAGAGGAGCCCAGCTGAGAGGCCTGGACGGTGGAAGACGGGCGGGGAGAGGGGGGGAGGTAAGACTCCACTTCAAGGGGCTGGGGAGATGGCTCAGTGGAATAAGCGCTTCCCTGGCAAGCTCAAGGGCCTGAATTCAATCCCTGGTTCTGAAAAAAAAAAAAAAAAAAAAAGAAACAAACAAACAAAAAAAGACTCCAAGAGGAATTTGAGGCCACAGGTTGAAATACTATTACTGCTATGGTGCCGCAGTAATACATTTATGATTACGGGAATACATTAATAACCCTGGAAGAGCCCACTTGGGTCTGCGAAGCGGGTAGGCGTTGGGGAATGTTGTTTAGGAATGCAGAGAGCTTCATGTTTTTTTTGACTTTGAACACTGGGTTAGTAAAACACCTTTGGAAAGCCACTGCTTTGTTGCGAGGCTTTAATCTATTCTTAAAATCTTTACTATCACAATTTGTGCTTTTAATTCTACCTCCAAACACATCAGCTGTAAATAACAATTATAGTTTTGGATTATTTGTCTGAAGCTCTATGTTTACATGTGAAGAATTTTATTGCCACATGCATATTAATGGATGTATCTTGACTAATGTTTAAAATGCATAACACATTAAGCTGGTATATTCAGAAGCTTGGGAAAGGTCCAAAAATTATAGAACGTTTTTGAATTCTTTTCAAAAATCAAATATTTGCCAAAACCCAAGTACATATATTATATATATACATACATATTTTCTTTTCTAAAAGAAATCTGTGTTTTAACAGAAAATTGTGCGGCAGAGAAAGTAGAAGGAAATGGGTGTGGGTGTGTGAAGGGTGACTGGGGATGAATTTGATCATAATCCAGGAAAAACAGTGTTCTGGACAGGAATCGACAAGGGGCAGAATTGATATCTACAGGTAGGATCGCTTCTTCCTTGTTGTGGCTCATTCGGAAGCATTTCCGTGTTTCTCTACCCATTTTCCTCCTGCCACCCCCCTTCACCTTCCTTTTCTTAAGCCAGGCTGTCACAGTGAAATACTGTCTGACGAAGTCACAACTCATACAGCACTGAACGGTGCATTGTAAAGTAGGACACAAAACAAAAGACTTCACCCGGGGGAGCTGAGATCATTGCACGGCCGTGCACAGACCCAACACAGCAATTCCAGGGCTTCTCGGGGACAGTCCTACAATTCTTGGTGCGCTACTGCCCCCTGCTGTTCGCACACGAGTACTGACGATAGAAATCAAGGCTTGAGGATTGCACATTTAGCACAGGGTAAGTTAGTTCAAAGGTTTAAAAAGAGTAATTTAAGGGATTGTTTGATAGAACTAATTCTGGATAGCGAATGAATTAAGAAAGTTGTTTTTTCTATTTCATGTGTGTCAACAAAAGATCACTGTTTTGTGGCTAATGAATCCAGTTTCCCTTTAGTTTTTCTAAATTATTTTTTATTGGTGCATCGTTTTAAAATTTTTGAGGGCAGCCACGTACAAGGCAATGGAGGTTAGTTAGCGATAAATTGGTAAAGACAGAGCAAAGACTAGAGAGGAAAAAATGGAGGGCAAAATGTACAAAAGGGAGGGAAATTAATAGTTTTCCTGCATAGAGGAGGAAGCCGCTCAACCCTGGAAAGCTGGTTTGCGCTCTCGGGAGCTGGGAAGAAACCGGCTCCGTGTGGAGGCCGCTCGGGAGCCTTCCGCCTCTTTTCCTAGGACAGATCGGGAAAATGACCAAAGAAGATTAGGGGATGGCGGCAGCCCAGAGGCGCGCGGTGGGAGGAGCTGATGGGATTTCCTCGACCGCCCGCCGAGCTGCAGGAGACTAGCGTTTTCGGGGCGGAGGCGTCGGCGCTGGGTGCAGCTGCGCCGGGAGCCAGCGGCGCCCGCCAGGTCCCGGCCCGGAGCCCTGCCGCCCTCGCGGCTGCAGTTCTGCACAGCAGAGCTCAGGCGGATTAGCAGTGCCGCGGGCTGGAGTCCCTCCCAACTGAGTGTCCTCGTGAAGCCACCTAGGGAGATACCTTCACAATTTAGGAAAATGCCCCCCTGGATCAAAACAAAACAGCGCCAGGAAGATGCTGAAAATATACCATTAAATATCCCTGGCAGGCATGAAAATTTTTGTTGTAAGCTGATCCATCTGAGATTTGTATTTAAATGACATCTTCCCTCAATAATAATTGCCTTAGACTACTGGGCATTTAAAAGTATTTTGTATTCATGAACTTTCTTTTATAGTAGATTTGGATATTATTAGCTTAAAGCCCAACTAATTTGTAAGCTGGAAATTTCGTTTATTTATTCATTTCACAATTACATATTTACAGTGAGCAAGCTATGATGGCAAGGGTTGATTTTAAGTTAATTTTAAAATTTTTATTCTTGTGAGCACTGTTTGCCTAAATTCCAAGAAATCCTGAGTGTGGAATGGATCAGGGTCCTATCATATGGACTCTTTGCTCTTGAGCAAGATCTCTGCGGTAGAAGTTCTGTGTTTTGAGATGAACTTTACATCTAATACAAAACCCGCAATATACTGGACACCCCAAAAAAGGTGGATTAGGCAGACAGAGCACCATGTACACATCCATTGCTCCTTTTGAGGACGTTTGCTTTCCCTTTCCTTGCTTTCTTTGAGTGTTGAGGCCATTTCATACTCTGTGTTTCTTGTAGGCCAAGGCAAAATGTTTTCTTTAAAAATCTCTGCTGTATCTTCCAGAATTTGATTGAATGCTCATCAGAACACAATATTGAAATCTGATTTAAATCATTTTTGTAATTAAATCTTCAGCAGTCTGGGTATTTGGTTGATATTTATGAGACTACCTATTTCATATTAATCTGAAGTTAGTATGAAATAGCTTGCAATCTGCATGGCAGGCAACGTAGGCTTCTAAGAAACAGTTGGTGTCTCGGATATGCTGGTGAGGGTGATGGGTTCTCTGAGAAGCCATTCATAGAGATCCAAGATTAGTTGCTTTCTAGGTTTTATGTCCACTTAAATACATTTTATGAGTGCCGTGAGTATAAAACTGCTCAAAAGAGCCAGCTCTCGTATGCGGCCAGAGGTTGTGTAATTCATGTGAAACTTCTGAACAATCTCAGGTACAGTCAGAACAAGGGGCAGTACACTGCAGCAGAATTTCTATCTCTGCACGTATAATATCTTCTTCGGGGTTGTCATTTATTGTTGAGTAGCCTGAGCAAAAGGAAACACATTTGAAGTGCACGTGATTTATATTATAGGCATTATATGTTTGAATGTGTATAGAGACAATTTTATGGGCAGTAAAGTTTCTTGTTTTTATAAACTCAGTCTGTTGTAACATGATTTTATGATAAAAGGAAGCAAGATGTCCTGAGGAATAGGTGCCCTGCTTTCTAAAATTGCGCAAAAGTCCCGTATAGGCTAGCGGTCACCTGAACTTGGATTAAGTTGTATAATTTCTTTCACCTTTGAATAGGTAAACATCTGCATCACTAAAACGAGTATCACAGGCAGCTAACTTTAAAAAGTGAAGAAGTTTATGTAGTTCATACAGTGTTGGAGGTTGAATGTCTGAGATTGGGGGAGTCTGGCTTCTGGGTTGGGTGGCATCAGCCCATCATTGTGAGAACGTGCTTGGGAAAATTGGTCACATCCTGAACTGCGGATAGTGCTCAAAAGCCCCTTGGAGAACACATCCCCAGCAAGCAGAGTGCCTCTTACTCCACTGCTACACCCTGTAGGACCACAGAGCCTCCCAGGTCTGCCCCCTCTGAAGACCAAGGCCCTCACATGGCCTTTGGGGCGTGCTCAACATCTGCATCACAGCAGCCTTAAGGTGAGATAGAGGTGCCTACCTTACTAAATTGGCTAGTAGCTAGGCCTGGCCTACAGTCAGTGCTCAGCGAACGCTCTCGAGTCAATGTGAAAGCGCTGAGAGAAATGCCATTTGAAGAAGGTCTGCTGACTTGCAGCTAATTTTGGCCTTAAGCAAGCGGGATTTTGAGGGATTGATAGCAGGATTGATAGTCAATATGTGCCTGCGAAGGCTGTAGCTTCACATTTCACAGTGAATTTCTGCCGAATAATACTGAAAGGCCCCTACTAAAATGTTTAGATTTATTTTGCTATGGTGTAAAGAAAATTACAACTGTGAGATGCATTGAAAGGCAAAATTAGTGGCTTATAGTTCATCTTCTTTTCAGCATCCTAAGACACTGTTCTCTTAGGTTTGGAAGGGACCGTTTATCTAAACCACCATTGAATACTTGCGTGTTCCTGTATTTCTCAGTCATGTATTCTTCAGTTAATATGAAAGAAACCATGATATGTACCAGAGCTATAAAGAAATAAAATATATTTATCAAGAAGTTATAACACTTTAAATGAACATTTCCAGTGATAATTCACAATTATTCACTTTACTATTTAGAAAGTACCTCTCGTGACAACTCAGTATTTGTCTTTCTAAAACTTTCGTTTATGGATTTAGCTTTCCACTGGAAGCACAAGGAAGAGCATGTGGTTCTTTACTAGAAAAATCTCTCTTATGTATAAAAGTAGTTGAGTTTCTTTGCAAGTTTCTGTTTTCAAGCTTAATATGCCTGTGTTCTTCTGATGGTTTTCAAGCCTCTGCTGTAAGTTGCTCAGGCCCTTGAATATGTGAGCAGGCATTTGCTTATCTCCAGTGGTGTGGTCCCAGGAGGAAGCCCAAGGCTCTGGGCATAGAGCAGCCACTGTAGAATTTATGCCAAAACCTGTCCTTCAAATCTGTGGCACATTCACAGTCATAATCAACTAACTGGTACAAATCATAAGATACCTTGTCTGTGCTGTTACTTACAAAATTGAACTTATTTTGAACATAGTATCACATAAAATTTTTTTCTTTCAGAAAGGGATAGATGACTTCAATAATTCTGTGAAAGAATCATTATTCATTCTTCCCAACGATCACAATGGGGACAAAGATAAAGTCCCATTTCTAGAACTTTAGCTTATTTAATTAACATTTGGGGGTTCAGTAATTTTTGGTTCAGTTAAGTACAGCCACTGTAGCTCATGTACTTCCTGACAGCTCAGATGTATGCAGCCCACGAAGAACTGCCATGGCTTTCGATGAGGCATTGCCCTAAGGGACTATCTTGTTAACCTGTCTCTCCTTCCGAGGAACCAGAGGAAAAAAGAGTGTGACTGTGAAAGAGTCACTTTACTTGTAACTCTCAGCAGTTACTAAGAAACTTAGTATCTTTTGGCCTTTTTTCCTTTAGGCTTTCAAATGCTGGAAGCTCTTTTTGATTCTGGTGTACTCTGAATCAGCATTTGAGCTGGGGAGCCAAAGCTGGCAGCAGAGTAGGAAAAGTCAGTTGTAACAGTCCCCAGCTTACAGATACCCTTCCTTGCTCTGAACTCAGAGCTCTACCACCAGAAGAAAAGGGCAAAGAAGGATGTAGTTATTCCTTGGAATGTGGAGACAGGGAGAAGAGTTCTGCCTACATAAAGGATGAGTGTAAACAGCAGGAGACAGAATTTATGAATTCCTTATGGCCACCGAGACAAATTATTTCATATTGTGGCTTAAAATAGTAGAAGTTTGTTCCTTCGTAGGAAGCCAGAAGTACAAAATCAAGGTGTGGGCAGTGCCCTGCTCCCCCTAAAGACTCCTGGGGCATGTCTATATTCTTTTTTTCCTAGCTTTCGGTTCATGGCAATCTTGCCCAGTACAGCACTCTAAGCTCTGCTTGTGTCTCACACACCTTTCTTTCCTGCATATTTCTGTGTCCAAATCACTATCTTCCTGTTCTTATGAAGATAATACTCATTGGATTCGTACCTAATCTGATCCAGTAGGACCTCATTTTAACTTGAATATATCTTTGTGAAGAATGTATTTCCAAGGAAAGTCACCAGGCAGGGAGATTGCTCAGTAGAATAAACGCTTCCCTGGCAAGTGCAAGGGCCTGAGTTTAATTCCCGGTTCGGCAAAGAAAAAAAAAA
>NW_004524763.1:2687508-2742651 GCF_000260255.1 Octodon degus | reverse complement strand
AAAAAAGAAAAAAAAAAGAAAGAAAGAAAGAAAAAAGAAAAGGAAAGAAAGAAAGTCACCATTTGAGAGGCTTAGCTAGAGAAAGCCATCTTGAAGTTTGGTCCCCTGGCCTCTGCCAATAGGGACCCACAGTGCCTTGGAGATGAACTGAGCTTCTGAACACCTGACCCACAAGATCATGAGCTGAACCAAATGGTTGCTTCAAACTCTAAGTACTGGGTTTTCTATGCAACAATACATTACTCACAATGCCACCATGTCTTGCCAATATTGTAAGAGCCCATAGTTGGGTTTTGATAGAGCTGAATGTGTTTGATACTTGAACATATTTGAGAGCCAGGCAGGGTGGAAAGGGTGATGAAAGCAAGGAAAGAGATGAGAGTGAGTGGCAGTCAAGGAAATGGAATTTCGTGGCTTATTTCTTCAGAATTATAGTCTTACAATTCCTACTGTTTGAGGTTGATTGGGACAAAAGCGTATGTGTACTCACAGTTTGAGTTTTATGGAAACAAGATCCACATTTGATTTGATCTATGCTATGCAAAGGGATGTGGAATTTAAATTTTAAAGCAAATGGTCTGAATTCTGATACTAAATGAATGAAAATTTCCTTGGGTTTCATTAACCCCTGTGTAGGAAGGAAGAGGAATCAGGAAAACTAGGTTTTCTTAGCTAGTCTGAATGTGCCAGGCTTCAAATTAAAGCTTTATTTTGATCAAGTTTGAATTTCCTAATTTTCATTGAGTATTTCTGTTTTAAGATAATTTATACATTCTTCCAAATGGCTGTTGGAACATTTATTTATTTCCTTTAAGGCATTTTCTAGTTATTAGTGACAAGACTGAGAAAAAGCAATTGGACGAAATGTTAAGAAAGAGAATATTTGGTAGAGAATATGTATTACACATAAAATTAAAACATAATGGATCTCTTAAAAAGGCTTTAGTCTACTTTATAGGTTCCCAGCTCGCTCCTGTAAGTGCACTACCAGCAAGGATCTCCTGACTCATTATTCATTTTGTACATGATTTTAGGCATTTTTATGATCTCCTGAAGTACTTATAATAATTGGTATTATGCAATTTAGCACCTAATTATATTCTGTCTCATATTGCTCATTAATATATCATTATAAATGATTAAATGAGTTTAAAAAGCAGAGATCGTGTTTTATACTTTTATATTCACATTCCAACTAATATACTGCTGAATAAACTATCCACTTGGGGAATCATTTATTGATAGAAGTACACTAAGTAATTCTAGATCCTCAAGTCTCAGGGACTATTTCTGAGGCAGGAGGGTGTTTTTGTGTGTGGTACTGGGGATCTAACTTAGGACCTTGCACTTGCCAGGCAGGTGCCTTGTGCCCCTGAGCTATCTCCTCAGCCTTCAGCAACTATTTCTTAAAGTGTCTGTCTTGGCTCTGCAGTGAAGGACGTGGAGACAGGCAATACTCTTTATTTCCTCAAGGAGTTGGTCATCAAGTGCAGAAGCCAAGTGAGGGATTGCATTGTACTGGGCAGGTGTTAAACAGAGAGGCATAAGCCACTGCGCTGCCATTATCGAGTTGATGTAGACAATGGTTGGTGTGTTTTCCTCTCCATTTCTCCGAGTAGACAAATAGGTGGGTGGGCCTGACCCAAGGGGGGGTCTCACATAACAGAACGGCTAAGCTACATGAGGTGGCAAGCCCTACCCTTCTCTCATTTTGACTGAGCATGTTTCTCAGCATACCAGATACATAGTTTCTTATTGGGGTAAAATATACATAACATAACAGTCACCATTTTAACTAGTTTTAAGTGTGCAGTTCAATGGTATTATGTATGTTCATATTATTATACAACCATGGACACCATTTTCTCTAGAATTTGTGTTTTTGTCATTCCAACCTGAAACCCTGTTCCCATTAAGCAACTCATTCCTTCATACCCCAGTGCGTTGTAACTTCTATTCTACTTTCTGCCTCTAAGCATTTGACTAGTCTCCAAGCCTCACACACGTAGACTCATATATTTGCCTTTTATTTCTGGCTTGTCTCACTCAGCTTCATGTTTCTAAGGTTCATTAAAGTTGTAGCATATGTGAGAATTCCATTCTCTTTTAAGTTTGAATCTATCTATCTATCTATCTATCTATCTATCTATCTATCTATCTATCTTATCTATCCATCCATCCATCCATCCATCCATCCATCCATCCATCCATCCATCCACCCACCCACCCAGCCAGCCAGCCAACCATTCATCTACCTACCTACCTACCTACCTACCTACCTACCTACCTACCTACCCATCCATCTATCTATCTTAACTATTCATCTATTGGTGGATATTTGAGTAATTCCCTGCTTTTGGATAGTATGAATAATGCTGCTATGAACATCAATGTACAAATATATGCCCACCTTATTGTGTGCACCAACCATTGAAGGCTAGCAGCAAAGTACTCTTCTGAGTTAAAATACCTGGAAGAATCAGTGAGTCACAGGAACTTCATAACTTGATTTCAGAATAAATTACTCATTAGGAAAATATGTGAGGCATTTATTTATTTATTTATTTAGGGAAGGATCTACACGGTGTTCAGGGTCCCACTACTAGATTGGACTTGTGGTGATCCTCCTTTTTACAGCCTCGCAAGAGGTGTGATTATAGGACTGTGCCACCACTCCCAGTTTCTCATTAGGAAAATGTGACTTAACAACATTTTTAAGATTAGAACTCGGAGTAATATAGTAAATCTGGCTTGCTTACTTACCCTTTCAAATGTTTCTGTCTTCACGGTTCTGCTCTGCTGGGGTCCAGGGTGTGTTCTCTTTGCTGTTACAGGAGAATGAAAGACACATTCTAACCCATCATCCAAGCTGTTTCCCCCTTTCTGATGAGGCTGCTTTGATCACTGTGTATTACCAAACAGAACCTCTTGGTGGTTCTTGTCCCTGGAAAAAGCTCAGGTTGTTTGGTTGGCCTTGGAAGCATTTTGCCATCTTGCATCAATAGCTTACCTTCCAGACCCTACTTCCCTTTCTTGTGTAAATTCTGCCCTGCATGGGAAATTTCTCCTCATTACATTCTGAATAAACTGCAATTTTCTTGGCTTGTCTTCTTGCTATCCACTCTACCATATATAAACACTTTTACGCATTTTAAGTTTTAATTTAAATATCAGCCTCACTGTTTGAGACAGGATTTTTCCATGTAGTCTATGATAACTGTGAACCTACTGTATAATATTGGCTGGCTTTAAATTCATAATCCTCCTGACTCAGCTTCTGAAGTGCTATGATTCCAGGCATGCACCACTATACTCCAGTGATTGCTTACTTTTTAAAATATTGGTGCATTTACTGTAATATTAATCATATTAATAATGTTTTAATAAAGCTAATATTTTTGGGTCCTTGGGTTGCAGTTAAATGCTTTACTTGTATTATTTCACCTTTATAGCAAACCTGTGACATATGTAATGTTAGTGCACATTGTGGTGATTCTAGACTTGAGGTTTTGATTTGTCATCTTATTCAAAATCACACAATTTGTAAGTAGCATAGCTACTTGAGGCATAAGTAAGTCTGTGCCTCAAGATTTCTGCTACTAAGCATCATTTTATGTGCATATTTGTTATCTTAAATAGATTATAGACCCAGGAGGAATAGGAGATTTATTGCTCACACTATCTCCCATGGAACTATTCGTGGATTGAGAGCTAGAAGAAGATCACAAGTTTAGTGAAAAACATTTTTTTAAATTATCCCTCATAGGTGAGCTTAGCATGAGTTTTAAACTACTTCACAGTATTTTTTCAAGATGAAAAAATTTCTGATTGTTCATGAGATAGCTCTTTCAGTCCTACAGTTCTGACTATACTATTTATTCGTGACCCATTTGCCTCTCCCAATAATATTTCTGCTTCCATGTCTAATATCCAGAACAATCTTCCACACTTGTGCTCTCACTATGTGAGTCAGTTCTTTGTTGCTGAGACAAAACACATGAGAAAAATAAACTGAAAGGAAGAAAATTCATTTTGGCCAATGTCTTCAGGGGCTGTAGACCAAGGGGCTGATTTTATGACTTTGAGGCCTGTGGTGAGGCAGGACATGGGATGGAGCAAAGCTGCTCACCTCATGGTGTTGGAGAGGCACAGAGAGGAGAAGGGCCCTGGGTCTAAAAATTCCTCTCAAGGCCATGTCCCACATGACCTCCCTGTCTTCTACTAGGCCTCATATTGTGATCATTCCAATGACTCTCAGTAGTGCTACAGGCTGGCCACCAAGCCTTTATCACATGAGCCTTTAGGGAACTTTTAAGATCCAAATCATAATACTCAGTAAATGCCCTGGAGATTTTTCTTGACCCTGGAAAAAACTAATTGTTTGCTTGGCCTTGGAAGCCTTTCACAATCTTGCATCAACAACTTGCCTTATAACACTCATAGCACTTATAAATTAGCTGCCTCTGTGCCCATTATCCACCCCAAGAATTAGTTTCTAAATGTGGTCCTGTTGTAGAGTTGGGCAATGTATAAGTTCAGTAAAGTGGAACAGGATGGATCTTCCAAGAGGTAAAATAGGAATATACAAAGTTGTGATTGAAAACTATGGTGAATGTTTAAATTTTTAAAATGTATGAAAGTAGAAGATGTATTGCTATTAATCTTCTTTAATAAACTTCTCTTATTTTGAACAGACTTCCTCCATATTCTTGCCACTTCCTGGAGCGCTCCTGAGGTCCTTTTGTGAGCATCTTTAGTCACATTGTTGTGGCTGCCTCGATGTTCATAATCAGCTCAAAATAGCTTTTATGGTCATCTAGACTTTGGGAAAGAGCCAGAATTGCGCAGCACCAGAGCTGGTGAATCAGGTGAATGAGGACACAAATGCTTTTATGAGACTGCGTTTCCATTGGATGGCACTTGGTAGCAGTGTTCATTCAAACATACTTAGGATTTTTGCTCACCATATAAAGATGCTTGTAAATGAAGACTATATGTTATTTTAATTGTTTCACAGTTTAACTTACATGATGTAGTAGTGCTTATTTTTAACAGAAGATGTTTGAGTGAAAGGAGCCGACATTTGTGCATAAGGAGGAGGGATGTTAGAAGAATGTGATCTGGTTGGAACACAGCTTGGGAATGAATCTGGCCCAAGATTTCACATAAGTCTTAAAAATTAATCAATTCTCTTTTTCTTTAGATATTTTTTCTAAGCCTTGTGATGAACATTTGGGTTATATAAATGCACTGATACTTAAAAGATAATGTCATAGAGAGTAGATATTAACATTTTAGTCATGAGAATATATATATATTCTGTATAAAAATGAAGACAATTCTTAATATTTTAATGGTTTATAAGTCTCCTCATTGTACCTTAAAATTTGAAATGTAAAAGCTGAGAATTAGAGTTACCTAGAGAGAATTCTCCTAAATTTTCCTGAGTTTTTACTGACAACCCAAAAAGTTTGTCTTAAAAGATCTCTGTAGAGTACTGGGGAAGCAGCTCAGTAGTCTAAGTGCTGTTTGACAAGCACAAGGAACTGGGTTAGATCCCCCATCCCACATGCTGTGCTGGCCCCAGGCCTTTGCCATATCTGCCACTAAAACCACCTGTAATCCCAGCACTGAGGAGGCTGATACAGAAGGATCACTGTGAGTCTGCACTGCATAGTAAGAGGTCCTGTAGCAAATCAATCAATCAATAATCAATAATCAATCAATCAATCAATTGATCTGTATAGATAGATGCACCATGTGATGGATTGATAATTGATGGTCAACTTGTAGCATGAAGTTGAACTGAACCAGTGAGGTGCTGGGTGTGGGAGGCCCACCTGATGCCTCATGATTGATGCCAATAGCATAAAAGGCAGAATTAGAGAACAGCTGTGTGGAAGCTGCTGGAGGATGTCGGGAGCTGCTGGAGGATGTCGGGAGCTGCTGGAGGTTTTTAGGAGCTGCTGGAGGTTGTTGGGAGCTGCTGATGGTTGTTGGGAGCTGGAAAATCTGTCAGGAGTTGTTAGCGAGGGTAAAGGGAGCTGTGGGCTCTCTTGGAGGAGCTTTTTATGGTGGCTTGCCTGATGAACTTGGCTGTTCTCATCATCAAAAGCACTCGGGACCTTGGGGTCAGTGGGAATGGCTATGGTACATTTTGAGGGTGCTCTTGTCCTTGCTTTGAGCATCACTCACTCCCTGGCTCTGGAGAGGAAGATGGTGCATTGCTCAGTCTCCTGGAGAAGCATGTTGTGTTGGTTTTCCTGACAGGCACTCAGCTTTCCTCATTGTCAGAGGAGCCCAGGTCCTCACTGTTTCTGAGGATGCCTGTGGTCCTTTTGCAGGGAGCTCTGGTTCTTAGTTTCATGGTCATTTTGTGACTCTAGTTCAGATCTCTCAGCCTGTTAGTACAAATCCTTCACCCACTGGCACAGACTTTCTAGCCTCCACTACTGACCTTTGGGCCTTCGTAGCACTGACCTGTGAAAGAGGCCTGCATGAGACATTGTCGTGGGCTCTAGGCCTCCAGTTGGACTTGCCGGGGGCATCAAGGTGGGCTCTAGGCTTTTAGATGAACTCATGCAAGACGTCACCGTGGGATCCAGTCCCTCAGCTAGATTCATTGGTCATTAGTGTGTGAACAGATTTCCTGCACTCTTTAAGACTTTGGGCGATTAATTATGGAATAATCTTATCAACTATGTGTCCTGTATTGTATTGTTCCCCTTGCAAATCCCCAAGCCATGACACATCTGCTGGCAAAGCACTTTGCAGCATGAGCACAGCTGGCAGGGAAGACGCAATAAAACGTACAGTCAGTATCTCTGTTCAGAATTACTGTCATGAAGACTTCCTCTTGAGGAGACGAAGAAAACTTAGACAAATATTTGCATTTCTTTTCTTTAAAATGCAGATGATTTTATCTACCTGGCAGATTTGTTGTAAACATTAAACAGCTCAAAGTCTCCAAACACAAAGTAAGAATAAGAAGGTGGAAATGTTATTTATCCCAATTTGATCAGTACACATTGTATTCGTGTATTGAAGTATCACACTGTACCTCATAAATATGTAAGATTATTGTGTTAATTTTAAAGAATAATTAAGGAGACGGTAACACCTTCAACCCTGATTTCATTAGTAGACACTGTGATATATCAGTTTTAACTCTGTATCCCAAAAGTACATGCAATTAAAATAATAACATATTTTATAACACCAACCTATGTAGTTAGCATATATATATATAGCTGCCCCCACTTTTCTCTATGTGCTACCCTGGCTCCTGTCCCTTCTTACTTCTAATTTTCCAAAGTAGAAACTATACTGTGATCATTAAGCTATCAATTTGGAACTGATGGCAGTGTTAAGCTATATGAAGCAAGTCCGCTTTTTGTTTCTCCACCTGAACGGTTGCTGTGTTAGTTATCTGCCCACTGCTACAACAGAATGCCTGAGCCAATCCACTTTCATGGTGAGAAAGTTTATTTCTGCTATGGCTTTGGAGGTTTCTGTCCATAGCTGGCTGGCTCCATTGCTTCTGGCTGTGATCACGACAATGCAGACCATTACGGTGGGATGTACGACACAGCAAAGCTGCTCACTTCATGTGAGGTAAACAGAAAAAACCAGAAGTGATGGGGCCTCCAAATCTCCTTCAAGCGCCTTCTGCCAATGACCTGACTTCCTTCAAGGAGGCCTGACCTAAGATTGTATACTGGGGTTGGTGACCACGCCTTGAGTCTGTGAACCTTAGAGGACATTTAGATCCCAAACACAGCAGTGATGTGTTTAGCTGAAAGGCGTCAGCCCTCAGCAGCAGCCACTCGTCTTTGGGCACTGCTGGCTTTCTGTCCTCACACAAGTGGTATTTGAAGAGGGCTGCTTTTTCCCTTTGCTACATTTGGCGCTAAGCAGAGGCCGGAGTGACTGGTGCCAGGGGTCAAGTGATTCTCTCGCATCTGCACTTCCTGCTACTGCTCTGAAGCCTCTGGATATGAATGCCTGCAGGGAGCACAGGGTTAAGTGTGCATCTTTCTAGGGAGCAGGCCTGTAGCTTCCATAATGGAGTGGATACTAAGGACCATTGTTTTCAGAGATTATTGGTCTAAAGTTTGGCATTTCTTTCAAAGAGCTTTGTCTCAAATACTGAACTAGATAACTGGGAAGAGTTATTTAGTTTGGAGAGGTTGTTCTGTTTTTCCTTTTGTGATTTGTTGATAGTAAAGATAGTGCAAATATTAAAGAAAATTTTATTCCATTCTGTATGGAAGTTAGCAGACAGCCAAGCCATCCTGTTATTTATTCTCTGTGGCTACCTTCATGCTGTGTCAGAGTTGTTGAGACAGGGGCCATAGGGCCCGAAAACACTGCCGTGGCTGTTATTTGGCTTTTTGAGAAAAATTTTCTAACCCCTGACCCTACAATTATTTTCATATTATCAACAGAACCTGCATACTGTAAAACATTAGTCTCATGCATTTGTCAAAAGATAGCTTTAAACCTGTAGTAACTTCTTACTGGAACCAGACAATACTTTACTTTTTAATTCTGGAATTGAAATACTTACTCATAAATAATTTATGTCCTGACAACGTTGGTGACAAGCTTATTTGAAACCCAAAGGAAAACGCCAACACTCAAGGTAATTCATGTATTTTTGAATAGAAGAGATATTTGCTTATAAAAAGTTTTGATGGTACAAAAATGCATAAAGTAAGAAGTAAAAAGTTTCTTTCAAGGTAATTCCAATCTCACCTACTGAAACATTCATTGTATTTTTCCATGCATTTTCAAGATTAACTGCATTCTTTTTCTTCTTTTAAAGAGGAAAAAAAAACAGTAAAATAGAATTTCAAAATGCAGGTTAATAGAAGAGTGGTTATAATTAATATGTTGTATTGCTATCTTTTTAGTAGTTATTCAGAGTACAAGATATAGGCAGGATATCTTTCCCAAACAATTTTAGCACAAATCTTTCTTTTAGTGAACTAAGATAAACTAGCTATATAACTATCTTGTATATAAACATTTTTTCTTTTCTCTTTCTTTCTTTCCTCCTATCCCCCATCTCAATTCGTCTTTTCTTTTGAACAGGTTCTTCCCAATTCACTGTATTTATTACAGATTTTGAATTTTATTTACCTGTTTTAACTACATTGTTTTTATATTTTAGAATGTAGTTTCTTCTTTAAATTAAAGGGTAGCAATATATAATGTTTACCTTTGATAGCTTGTACATATTTCTGCTGTTTACAAATTTAAACAATATGTCTAAATTTATTGCTTAATTTTTTGACTAATTAATTAATTAATTTGGTACAGGGTCTCATTACACAGCTGGGATTTATAGTGATCCTCCTGTCTCAGCCTCCCCAGAGCTGGGATTACAGGTGTGCACCATCACGCCTGGTTTCAGCAGCTGGTGTGTTGTGCCCAGAGTTCCAGGGCTGGCACGGCATGTGGTACCAGGGGCAAAAACCAGGTCCTTACACTTGCCAGATAGGTGTTTAGACCACCAAGCTATCTCCCCAGCCATATGGGTTAATTTAAGTTTAATTTTACCTCAAAATATTTCTTGAGTTTATTGAAATGCAATTTAATAAAATAAGATGCACCCATTTTAAATGTATCTTACTGTTACCTTAGTAAATTTATAATCATGTACAACTATTGCCACATTCTGAATTTAGAGCATTTCTATCATCCCCTGAGGACTCCTCATGTTCATTTGCTGTCAATCTTTGTTTCAAGTCTTTGTCCTCTGACAGCTGGTCATCAGCTTTCTGTTTCTACAGATTTGCCTCTTTTCCCCATTCACAGACGCAAGTGGGATAATATATGACATTTTGTATTTTGTGTCTTTCACTTAGCATTATTAAGTGACTTAAAGACAAAACAGGGTGGTTGCGTAGCCTAAGGTATCTTTTGTTTTCTTTCTTTTGGAAGTCACTCTTTGAGCCAAGAAGTGATACAAGTACTAGGTGTTGTGTTTTGTATCTAGCTGTCTCCCCAAAGGTTCGTGGGCTCATTGGTGAGGCTTTGGGGAAGTGACTAGATCTCCACTGTGTGATGCTTGTCCCTGTGTGAGTCCACTGACGGACTTATAGCTGGGTGCAATGTTGGGACATGAAGCTTGATGAGAAGAGGTGGCTCTCTAGGACAGGCCCTGGAAGGATCAAACCTTCTTACCACTGTGATCTCTCTGTGTTTTCTGCCTGTCATGCCATGAACTGAGTTGCCTTTGCAGTCCCCCTTCCTTGGAACCAACAGACTATGGAGTGAAACCTCTGCAACCATAAGCCAAAATAAACGTCTTTTAACTTGTGGTGTCAAGTACATTGCCTGAGCCATGATAGCATAAATAATGCACTAGCAAGCCTTTGGAGTCTTTGTAGCTCTGCACTATCCTCTGGCATGACACATATGGCAGGGCCGATATTTGTGCAGAATCTTAGGAAAAGGTCGGCACTTCCTTGGCCAAAGGTGCAGGTATCTTAAGCCCTGTCTGGCCACTTTGAGGGGAAGATTTGCTGCTATACAAGCATATTATGCAATGCAAGTTAGGAAGCTGTCTTGCAATTCATATGCATTTAAGATAAAAAAAAATCTAGGTGTTGTTAGGAGTATGTTGTGTGGGTCCGGATTCAGGATTCCTTTTTCAGCCTGGCTTCTATGTAACAATGATGGCTAAAGCCTCTTCTAAAACAATTCCACCTAGTGATAAACAGAGTAATTTTCCTATCTACAATGTCAGAAGATGTCAATTTACCATTCTCTTTAAATAGCTGCCCAAATTTCCAAGGCTTTATTACCATAATTTATTTAATCACTTCATTAGTTTGTTTTATTATTGCAAATACTGGTAATCATTCACAGTGCCCTTTGCCTGTTTTTGCTTTCTTGTGACAGCATCAAAAGGATGAATTAGTGCAAGGAGACATGCTGGATCACATGCTGTGCATGTTCAAAGGTCAGAATCTGTCACCTGACGTGCCAGGTTAACACGTGCAATCCTGACCACAGCTGATCTAGTGTCTGTACAAAGCTGTGCCTATCATAGCAGTGGTTCTCTTTTGAGGTGCTGATGGGTGAGGATGAGTGTAGAGTGTGCTGGGTATGAAGTGAGCAGGAGTGGTTGAACAACCTCAGGAGTGCTGTTAGGGGCACCACTACCCTAGAGTACCTTCCTGTGTTTTCTACTCCAAAACTTGAATGCTACTGTGAAGCCTAAATTTGGTAATGAACTAATCAGACTAAGAGGCACTATGGTTTTGTTGATTGTTCTGCCCAATATCTCCAAGGAAAGGAACAAATAGAGCCAAAATAAAGTAGCCCTCTGCAAGCTGATGCTAAAAATATCTTTGGTCTAGATTGTGAAAATACACATGAATCTTGCATAGCTTCTTTTCTTTCATTGCTTGAGTATAAACCCAGGGCTTTCATACTGAGCCATATCCCCAGCTTTTTTCTTAATAAAAATTTGAGATGGGGCCATGCTAAGTCACTAGACTGGGCTCAAATTTTTGATTCTCCTGTGTAATCTCCTTGGATTACAAATGTGTGTTATATATCTCACTCCCATAGCCTTTCTTAAAAATGGTAGGGTTTCCTTTCCTACCAGTCAAAATATTCAGTTCATGCTATCCTTTGGTGATGAGCTAGCTTTTCTCTTCCTTTTTAAACACTTGCTTTTTATAGTAAACTATGTAATGAAGGAGGGGGTGCAAGTGGGAAATCTGGACATGCAGCACCGTTTGTATGTACAAGTGGCAGCCCATGATTTCTGCTTTTGTGCTATAATGAAATAATGCCCGGGTATAGTTTGAAGTTATAGAACAATGATACTTTGTGAGTTTCCAGGAAAGAGAAAAATCAAAAAGGAAGCTTTTAGGTGGATGTCGAAACACTTGCAAATAGTGATGAATTGAACTCTTTGAGTTTACATGTACTGTGAAATAATGAAGCTGTTGTGGGTCAACTTCAAAGTTCTGTTATTTTCATCTTTGTTGGTACTTCTTGGCAGCGATTCCAACTCAAAGGTTTTTAGTGAATATAACATACTGTTTCTTCTGATCAAAGAAATTTGCTTGATGTCGAAAATTGTTTCAGTTTCAGAGTGTCTACTGGGTAATTTCTTACTTAGTTCTGGTACACGATTCTCACCTTTTTAAGAGGGAACATTGTACCTTGACAGCACAAACCATGAGCATTATGGAAAATGTCAAAATGTAGCACAGCTGGAGAAAAAAATTCCTTATTTTGTAATCTCGTGTCTCAAATGCTATATCAGATGTGAAAGAGGTTTTATTGCCAGTTCAGGTCTTAATATGAGCAGGAATTCAGGCATGCATTTTTTTTTTTTAATGTATTTGGTACAGAGTCTCACTACACAGCTTGGACTCCTAGTGATCCTCTTGTCTCAGCCTCCCCAGTGCTAGGATTACAGGTGTGCCCTGCCATGCCCAGTCTCAGTGGCTGTATCGGTGCACCTGGGGGTGGGCCGGAGCTGCATGTGGTGCTCTGGATGGAACCCGGGTCCTTGCGCTTGCCTAGGCAGGCACTTAGACCACTGAGCTATCTCCACTGCCTGAGGCATGCCTCTTGACATAATGAGAGAATAACTTTGGAATCTATTCATTGAACTTCCCTCTTTTTTCTTCACAAATAATTAGTGGAGATAACAAGTGAGGGAAAGAGGAGGAGGGATGATGTGTTCAGAGGTTGTTTGTTGGCAGAAACCCTGCAACTAGGACAACTGAATTAACAATTTATCCAATGGTCTTTACCTCTGGATTAGCATTACCCTGATGCACCCTGGGGATGCAGGCACCATTAGCTGTTCTTTTAAATTGCCTCTTATTTTTCATTATAGTATAATACACATTACATAAACTGCATCAAATGCAGGAAGTAAGGAAAATATTAGTGGGGATATTGCCTGGTGTAGCTCCTGGCTGTCCATCTTTAGTATATGATTGTTTCTCTAGTGTGATACAACTAGAATAAAGACTCAAACCTTTAAACAACACAATCTAGTCTCCTTCAATGCCAATCAGCAAATACTTATCGAGTAGCATTTCCTAAGTCAGGAACTTGACTAGGTGCTGAAAATACAAGGGGAAACCAATTTTGGATTATGACTTGAAATCTTAATGGGGAATGTAATTATTGAATGATAACATTTGTGATTAAGACAGCAGTGACAGTATACTAGGAAGCCAAATAAATCAAAGTGTATCAAACCCTAAAGAGAATAAAGCCTAGAAATGGTTTGGGTGCACCAACTGCTTGCCCTACACATGCTTTCTGCGAACCTGAGATTTCTTATCACTGAAAAGATGTTAGATCTCATGATATGAAGGTGGCCGTCTTGTCCAAGTGTGCCTCAGATGTCCAGGTTTCAGCGAGGAAAGCACACAATATCCAAGGAATCTCTTTAGTCTTATTTAAAAACCTCCCCTGTCCTGGGAGATCCCAAAGTCCCTGGAAAGCTTGGAACATTGGCCGTGCTATCTACATGGTTCCTCCTAATTTTCATATCCCACAGTTGCATACTGAGAAGGAGCACTTGGTGAAGTCATCGCTATGGTCCTGTGCTAAGTCAGTGTGGCAGCAATACTGAATGTGCATTGATACTACTCTTGCTTGCTTCTCTTACAAACATGTGCTACTGTGTGGGTAATTTAAGCACCTTTTGAATCAAACAGGCCTTGTGCACTAGTTTGTGATAAATACATTAAAATGGGTCAGCAGTTATCCCACAGACAGCAGTGTGTAAGTGCTCAGCAGAGGCACAGAGTGTCATGCAAGCTGCAACTTTGCTTGGCTGTGAGTTCAGGGACGTCCTCTGTAAGTCTGAGGCCCTGTGAAAAGCAGTTACTTTGCAGTTAGGCAATTGTTGCTCTTTCAATTACCAGCTCTGAGAGCTGGAGAAAATAACTCCTTTGTGGTACAGCTTTGTTATTTATAAAATATGAGTAGTAATAGTCACCTGGTAGGTGTGACAGCGGACAGAGTGCATTGGCATGTAGTGTGCTTTTCGTTATTATCATCTAAAAAAGTTAGAAAGATATGCTTTGCAGGGGTATACCAGAATATAAATGTATGCATATGAATATATGCAGATATATGTTTGAGTACATTAAATTATATATTCTCCATTAATATTTCCAAAGCAGCTGATGTATATGCTAAATGTTGCTACTCAAAATTAGGATCTAACCTGGGTCATAGAATTGAATGATGGGAAAACTGAATTAACTTGTTCATTAAGTTGAACGTGCTACTTGTATTCTGATAGGAAATAAAAAGAGAAAGAAAGTTACAATTTTGCAGGCAGTAGCTTACTGAATGCTGGTGCGTAGGATATGCTTAACCAGGGTAATTTTAAATTTAAAAGAGATAATTAAGATCAAAATTCTTAAATGTACACCAAAAAGATAACTAATCAATGATAACGTAGATTAAAAACACTATTTTGAAAAATAATGGCTCAAACTATAAGAGAAAAACACGTTAAAAAATCAAATGTGGTAACACATCTGAAAACAAGTGCAGAAAACATTGGTTTGCCCTGTACCTTAACTGGGTATTTAAAGAGCAAGACAGCCCACCATCCTTGATTGCAGGCTATTCAGTGATGAGTCAGTGTCATTCCAGAAAGTGGATAATGTAATCCCTGTCACTAGCTATACTTACACATTTCTTAGATGGAAGACAAGTGCTAGTTTGTATATCACAGGCTGATATTTCAAGATCTCCATTTTCATTTATACAGACAAAAATACTGGCTCCCCAAAACACAGGCTTGAGTGTTGCATCACCCCCTTTCTTGCCCATTGGCAAGTGCACCTGCACATGCTCTGTTTGCATGGAGTTGCCACAGGCATTAGGGAAATATTGATAATGATAAGTTGATGAATCAATAAGCCAACAAACAAGTGGCAGGCCTAGGTTTTGCTCTCTAAGACTTTACAGATTTGCTGCACAGGGACAATTTTATAAAATAAAATAAGCAATTTAGCTGAGATTATTTAAACATCAGTTTATCAGTTTTTAGAACATTTTCTTCAGAATTGAAAAAAAAAAAGGATCTGTGTCAAAACGGCCAGTTAAAAGAGATGTTTAAAATTTTAGATGTTTCCTTGGAGCAGCAAAAACTTTCCAGGAAGTGAAGCTGTTTGCAAATATTTTCAGATCATTGTGGAAATGTACTGAGGAGCTGGCAGAAAATGCAGCAGTGGAGCTTTTGACTGATCCACCTAAGCAGGACTGGCAAACAAAATCAAACAGAATTGTCTGTGGGTTGTGTACTGTTATCAGAGACATTCACTTTCATGCAGAATGATGGGGTGGGGGTGACAGGATTGCAGACAAAGCAAGAAAGGGAGATAAAGTTAGCAAAATACTAAAGGGCTCTGTTAGCACGAATCAGTCAGTCTGCAAGCCTGTTTTTCTACCAGATGAAGAAAAGCTATGGAAAGGTCACAGATGCTGGTAGAAGAGTGTCCCCACACACATACTAAGAGGCCATTTCTGACCTGCATGCAAGGCTTGAACATGAGTAAGTGAGAGAAACCGCCTGTAACCACTGATCTTGCAACAATTGTAACAGGCATCTATGGAAAAAAGTTCAGTGTTTTGGAGAAGGATATTTTTGATATGTTTCAGCAGCATGACTTGAAGACCATAAAGGAGCCTTCCTACTTCAGATTTTCAGTCTTTCAACATGAGGCCTATTACTAGCGAGTTTCCTTTCTCTCTCTCTCTCTCTCTCTCTCTCTCTCTCTCTCTCTCTCTCTAAATACATTTAGTACTTGGTCTACAAGTTCTCACTACACAGGTTGGAGTCATAGTGATCCTCCTGTTTTCAGCCTCCCATACTCTGAGATTATAGGCATGCACCACCACCCCCAGTCTCAATCTCTCTCTCAGCGCATCCTAGAAGGCACACTGGGGATTGAATCCCTGTTCCTGTGTCTGCCTACGCAGGCCCTTTAATCCACTGAGCTATCTGGCCAGCGCTTTTGTCTCTTTTTGAAGATGGGATAAATTGCCAAGAATGGCTGTTCTTGGTCTTTTTCACCTTGGATCAAGGTTTAAGATAGATTTCTCTTTTGATGAGAGAGGTAGAAAACATAATTCCAGAGAGGGAGGGAAGGAAAGTGAAGGGGTGGGGAGACACCTGCAGAAATAGAGCCCCAAACCTTGACCACAGGGGTACTGCTTTGTCTAGTTTTTCTAGACTCTGCTGAATGAAACATGGAATTTTATTCAAGAACTTGAGAACCAAGCATTTTTATTTTACATGAAAAATACTGGAATATTGATAGGACAGAAAGAGTAATGAACTACCATCATCATCAACACAGCAACAATAATAACCCACTTTCAAAGTCCTTTGAAAATCACTGAAAAATAAAATTAGAGTATCCCAGCAGTGGTCAAGTTATTGATACTAACTTCCATGTAAGTCTAGGTCACAGAATGTCATGAGATTGTCCTTTGCAGGGCACAAAGCAACATAGTTCCCATCTCTGAGAACCTGTGACATCCTTCCTGGTTTTTGTTTATTTTCATTTTTAATATGTTGGCTATTCCGCTACTTTGTCCTTAATGCTTTCCCCCACCACACAGCTTCTGCAGTAAGATTATTTTCTGCTTAAAACCCAAGGGTGTTTTCACTGTTTTGGTTATTACTTTCTTGTATAGTCACTTTTAAGTTCCCATCTTTTTAGCAGCTGCAGCCAGATAAGTATGACTCTGAGGGAGGGGCCTAGAGAAACTGGCTCAGTCCTTTGGGAGTAGTAACTTTTGGCAGCCCAACAAACAGAACACTTCAAGTCCAATGACTCCAAAAGCTGTCTCTGTACATGCGATAGCAACTGCAGTTTTCCCAAGATCTAGGAAGAGGCTTTTCAGAGAGGGTCAGGTTTCTGTCTGTAGAGAAACACATTCCTCCAGGCTTAACTCTGACCTCCTAGTCCGAGCGGATGCAAAATAAAATCCAGAGACAGCTGGGAAATGACCAAGGGGGGGAGGAAGATATTTGAGAATATGAAAGCAAAAAGGGTTTCTTAAGTGCTCTCAGTCACTTTTGCTGCCTGTGTACACCTCAGTACAAGTAGTGAAGCTACATCAGTCTTTCTCTTCTTTTTTGCCAGTTCAGTGCACCTGATATTTCTCCTAACTATATTCACTCAGAGAAGTGGCTTTGGAAGTGTGACTTTTCTGCCTGGTGTCCTGAAGAGCTGCCCGGTGGAGTGGGTATTTTCAGTTTAATCTTTTCCACCTGTTCATCTGCTAGCAATGACAGTGATCCCCAGGCTAAGATGTGACTGTATCTGAACTGTCGAGTTTGAGCAATTAACTGCTGATATTAGATTTTTTAAGAAACAAAAAAATATCAATTTGATCAATCTAATATTAAGATGAAAACAAAGATAGGAGTAGGTTGTTGACTCCTACAAGGAACTGTTAAATATTTCTTTTTTTCTCTATTTCCTGGCATTGTTCTTCCCAGGAGGTATTTTTCCTTTCTTTATTGCTTATCATAAAATGAAGAGTAAAAAGGGAGTCTTGTATGGAAGGAATGAATTGTGAACTGTGTCTCTGTGTGTGTATCTGTTTGTGTACATGTGCATAAAATAGAAAAAAATCCATGCTTTTTTCTTTTTTAAAAAAATGCATTTAGTACAGGGTGTACCGGGTCTCACTGCACAGATCAGACTGCTAGTGATCCTCCTGTTTTCAGCCTCTCAAGTGCTGGGATTACAGGCGTGCACCAGCATGCTCAGTCTAAAATCCATGCTTTTTTAAAATTGAAATTTAGAGTATGGTTTCTTGTTATGTATTTTATAAAAGTAATGGTTCATAATCAAGAAGTTTATTTATACTGAAAAAGGCAAAAAAAAATAGTTTCTTAGTTTTCATAAAGGCAAGTGGCAATTATAGTTCAAATGAAATCCCAAAGGCACAGTTCTTAGGAAACGTGCAAGTTTTACTTCGTAAGCTAACATACCAGACGAGTTGCTCAGTTGTAGAGAATGGAAAACCTCTGGTATGCATAAAAGCAATTTGTGAGAAGGATACTGAGTTTCTTAGAAACAGGCTAGAGGGTAAGAGATCAGAGTTAGAAATAGGCTAGAAATGAAGGGCGAGCGAGAGCTGAGGACACAGCTGAGAGCACTCTACTGGAGCAGTCTGCTTAGAATCAGTCACAATTTCTGTTCCCCTATCAGTGCTGCTCCTGCTGCCCTGGAGGTCACCTGCCACCTCAGAGATGGGAGCCAAGAAAATTCTCTCACTCTTCCAGCGACTTGTTACCTCTTATCTCTCTCAAGAATCAGAGGCCTACTGAAGAATATCTGATTGATTGAACTCAGGTCATATGATTTTGCCCAACCAGCTGAGAAAGGTGCTCAAGGGGACCAGACAGAACACTCAGTTGGGCATCTTCATTTTTAAGTCAACTATATCCGTCTATTTGTCTTCCAATAGGGGAAAGATTCCTTCTTTGCCTTAAAAAAATCCTGTTGGAGGTAATGATGTCTCCCTTCCTTGCACTGTTGCAGGGCCTTGTGTATTGGTCTTTACATGTCTCTCATTTACTTATTGAGATGAGAGATTATGCTGCTTTTAGTGGCTTCACCTACAGTGCCTAACGTGCATCAGTGCTTAAAATACATGTCCTCAATAAATTTGTGTGTCACAATGAAAGCTGGTATTATGTTAATAAGTAGAATAAAATAACAGTAAATATTGACAGAGCACACATATAGTGCCCATTTTCTCAGTATGACAGTCTGGCGAATTTGGTTTTATTCTTTTCTTAATCTTATGCATGAGAAAGTAAGTCTTAGATTAAAGAAAATGTTCTGGTTTAGTTAACAGTAACTTACAGCACAAGGATTCCAGGTAAGGTGAGCAGAAGCCAGAGCCCAACATCAGAGCTATACAGGTTGGATGAGATTCAGGTAGAAGAAAATGGGTTCAATCCCAGGAAAGAGACCACTGATTTACTGCTATTCTGTATTTTTAGATGTTCACTTAGAGTGGATGGTATTTATTTGATGGCCAATAAAACAAGGAAGAGTTTTATGTTTCCTGATAAAAATTAAATATTCTTTTAACCTCAATATTATGCTGAAGAAAATGCCATTTCATTGCAACTTGACTAACAAAGCATTGCTTATTTGTACAAAGGGTGATCAAAATGTACAGCAAGAGTTTAATTTTTTTAAGTGTAAAAGACTTTTTTTTTTTTTTACAGTAAAAGACCTATTGCCCTTAATGTGTCTTGAAAGATTTCCCTTCACTTCAAACACATTTATCTCATCATTTTTGCCCCTTTCCGAAACAGTTCTGAAAGTACTCTTCTGTGTCTTTACAAGGTATAATAAAAAGTACAATAAGTACCGCTGTCAAGTGTCACCCAGTGGACGGGCAGGCTTGTGAAAACATTACAGTGTGTCTTGTCCGCCTCATTCACTGGATCTGGCACTGTGCTACTTCTGGCTCATCCCCAAAGTTAAAATGACCATGAAAGGTAAATGTTTTGAGTTGATTCCGGAAATTAAGGCAGCCATGATAGCTCAACTAAAGACACTCATGAGAAAGGATTTCCAGAACTGTTTCAGAAAGTGGCAAAAGCAGTATGTTCAAAGCAAGAGATGTTTTTAAGGGGGATTAATAGACATGTATCTGTTAGTGTAATAAACACCTTTAAAACTTTAAATGCTTACTGTAGTGATCACACCACAAAGCATTCTTGACTTTGTACCTGATTCTTAACGTAAGCAAATAAAATAATATAAACAAATCTACATAATTATATGCAAATAAAAATGCTGATATTTTATATCTCACATCAGAAATCTTTATTTTCCTTAATTGGTTAACAAAAATAAAAATAAAACATCATTTTGTCCTGAAAATTAAGAACTTTAGATATAATTTTCTTTCACATCAAAAGTATATCAAAGTCATAATTAAATATTTTGCTGTGGGAAAAATTTTTTTACTAAGATATGAAAAAGCCTATAGTGTAACATGGCAGTTATTTTATATATTTTTATTAGCATAAATGTATACATTATTATCTTTAAGGTGAGTTATATCTGAGCAAGCTCTTCTCTTTGTTTTTCAGCAAGGAGAAAAACAGTTTGGAAAGTGTTATTGCAAAATCTTAAAAGGCTTGTCCTTTACGTATTTTAGGTTGGGCAGTACTACATCATGCTGAGTGAGCACAGACAGGGCCATGGGCTGGGAGAAGACAGCAAACAGCTCCCGTTTCATAGCACTTAGGAAGACAAAATTCAGTGAGTCTAGAATGGCTTGCTTTGTATTTGGATAGTCTGTTGCTCATGTGAAAATGTAGACTATGTGACTCGTATTTGGACTACAAGTTGTCATCATTTTATTTAAGACATCTGACATAGTGTCAGAAGTATGCAGAATTCCTGTCTATAATTGCATTTTAAAATATGTACATTTATTTATTATTGGTACACACATGTATAGTGTCACACATTTCCTTCTTTTACTTTTTTTTTTTCTACCAGGGTCTGAACTCAAGGCCTTGCACTTGCCAGGCAGGTGCTTGTGCCACTGAGCTTTCTCCCTAACCCTAACGTGTATTTCTACAGCAAGGCTACATTTTAGTCAAATTATTAGTCTCAGGTACATGAAGAAATAGGAAATGTGAACATACAGGACTAATGTTTTATTTTAATGTGGTACATGAGAGCAGAACTAGGGTTTTGCATGTGGTAGGCTAACAGTCTATCACTAAACTATATATCCAAGTCCAGAAAGGAGTTATTTAAGTACTTTCATGGGAAAGATTTTGTAGATTATGCAAGATTGAGCATATTTTAATGGAGGTAAAAAAGAGGAAAAGAAGGGAAGAGGAAAGGCTTGAGAGAATGGGCATTGTTCTTGTGGCCACAGATTGCGGAAGAAAGCGTAGGAGAAAGATTTTATTCACTAAGACAGAGACGCGGGACAGAGGTAGGAACCAAGCATCAAGAGAAGGAAATGTGAAGGCCAGAACCTTGAAGGTAGAAGAGCTCTCAGAGATCATAAGATATAAAGAGATGATAGTGGATCTTAGTTGTAGTTGTTTTACACTGAGCAGGTCATGAAGCACGGGATTGCTGGGGTAGATTTGTCTTGAGTACTAAAGTTATTTAAGAACTTGAGAAAGTGTTTAGAGGTCACCCGACGATGGTGATAAAAGTGGAGCAGTGCTTATAAAAGAGACGTGGGCCTCCTAAGAGGATTCTGAGGGTTGATGATGGTCAGTGGTTTGGAAGCAGCTGTGTGCGTATCTAAGACAGAACCCTCAGTGCATTAAAACTATGAGAAGTGTGATGAGCAGCTTCTGCTGGAGGGAAAACAGGGTGAACGTCGATAGGAAAATGGAGACATTCAATATGGGAAGGAGAAAGCATGTCTCTTTTTGGTTCCTTTTAAAATCATTAGTGCACTCTTGGGCTGGGGAGATAGCTCAGTGGGACAAGTGCTTGCTTGGCAAGTGCTAGGTCCTGAGTTCGATCCCTGGTACCATCAATAAATAAATGAATAAATAAATAAGTAAATAAATCTCTCTAAATGAGTAACAGTGATGTTCTGGGCATCACACTGGATATTAGGAATTTAGAGATGCAAGACAAAATACCATCAGAAAAGTGGGTGAACTTTATCACAGCTGAAGTTAGTTTTCAAAGCAGATATCATCATGAGCTGGCCAGTGGCTTTATGGAATCTCATGGTCTGCTTGTATCTAAGTTTCCTAATGTATAAAATAAGAGTACTAATGACATATTTTATAAGGCTGTTACAAGGATGAAGTATAATGTCATTATAAGGTCTATTATTGTGTCCCCTGATAGTTGTTATCACAGCAATTCTTTTTCATGTGTGATTTAATTTGCTGAAGTTTCAGTTACCCATAGTCAACTGTAGTTTAAAAATACTAAATGAAAAATAGCAGTAATAAACAATCATAAGTTTTAAACTGCATCATAACTGAAAATGTGTTTGATAAATTTATGTAGTATAGTAACCCAGAGGTAATTCACATTGAAAGCTTTTCCTAGTCAGTTTCCTTGTTACTGAGCACAATAACAGAACCTGAAGGAGCAGAAGTTTAATTTGGTGCATTTTTTCTTTTCTTTTTTCTTTTTTGCAGAACCAGGGATTGAACTCAGACCCTTGCGCTTGCCAGGGAAGTGCTTATTCCACTGAGCCATCTCCCTGGCTCCTGGTGCATTTTTTCAACCAAAGATGGGCTGGCTCCAAGCAGAAACATCACGACAGAAGGGATTGTTGGAACAAATGCACTCAGTTCATGGTGGCCAGGAAGCAGACTGTGAGAGCAGTATCATAGCAGGTGGGAGCTGGGGATTCAAAGCGAGTGAGTTTAACAGTATCCAAAATATTGCATTAGGGGCTGGTGAGTTAGCTCAGCAGTCTAAAGCGTCTGCTTATGCAAGCTCAGGCAAGCTCACAGGAAGCACAGTTGGATCCCTGGCACCACATTCTGCATCAGCCCCAGGGTAGGCTGAGCGGGCCACAAAAACAAAAACAAAAACAAAAACAAAACAAAATGTTGTATTAAAGCTTGGCTTGTTTCAACCTGCTTCCAGTCTTCACAACTGTATAAGCTCTATAAGCTTACCTAAGGTCACCCAAAAATGTGCTTTAGTAATCTACTAGACATTTCTGAATCCAGCAAATTTGGCTTAGCAGGATTAATGGCCACAATCAACCCCTCATTAGCTTGATGCAAGAACATGGCTCCTTAAACTATTATCATATCTCCAAATACATCAACAACTTAATAATTTTTTAAAAATTCTTTTTATTTTATATTTTAGTACAGGATCTACAGGGTCTCACTACGTAGATTGGACTTGTAGTGATCCTCCTGTTTACAGCCTCCCAAGAGCTGGGATTACAGGTGCGTGCCAACACGCCCAGTCTCAATCGCTGTCTCAGCACACCCCAGGAGCGGGGCCAGCACAGCACACCAACTTAATCATTTAACTTATCCTGTTTGAAGCCAAAACATAATTACCCCCTCCCCAGTGTCTCTATAGTACTTTTCAAAAAGTCTGAGTCAAAGTCTCTCAAGGCAAACTCTTAACTGTGAACCTCTATAAAAATAACAAGTAAGTTACATAATTCCTAGGTGTAATGGCACAGATAAACATTCTCATTTCAAATGGAAGGAATAGGGGGATTGAAAATAAGGGGACCAAAGGAAGGCTGAAGTCTAGGAGGGCAAGCACTAAGTCCTGTAGTTCTCTCTGGGTTTTAGGGCATGCAGTGCTAAGTTGTAATATCCAGAGAGGGCTTGGGCAGTGCACCTCTGTGGCTTTGCTGGTTGCAGCCCACAGAGTCCCTTTCTCAGGTTGATTCTAGGTTGGCTGGGCAGACATTACTGAGTAGATATTCCATGTTTCTTGCATCTCTCACTTCCTGGTGTTTCTATTGTACATTTAACTTCATTTTCATAATTTCACCCATCTCAGCGGCTCTTTCCCAAGCAACTCAGGTTTTCTTTAACATTTTGGTGGAAGCTCCTCTACAGCTGTTGCATTTTGCTTGCCAGTAAAATCTGCCTCATATGGGTGATACCAAGTCTACTGGCAGCAGAAGCAATGACCCAATCCCTTTCAACATGGCCACAGTGATCCCTGAGTGCCTAAGTGGCTGAAGAGAGGGTATGTCAAGCAGAAGCTCTGGGGTTCTCTTATTCTTTTATACCCTTGAGATTGTGATAGGTGACATCTCGCTGATTCCTGAGATGCCCTCAGTGCACCTTTCTTTTTGTCTCTGTACAAAATACTTAGTTACTTTTTAGTGGTGATCTTTAGCACCGACACCTGCTTTGTCACAAATTTATACATGTTTTTTTCTGGGGCAAAATTTGTTTTTCAAATATTTCTGATTTGCTGTTTGACTCCAATTCTTAATATCAGTTTGTCATAAAACATCCAGCAATACCCATAATGTAGGCTGAACACTGGTCTGCCTTGACATGTCCTCCACCAAACCAATTAGTTCATGTTCCTTAATCTCAGCCTCTTACAAATTTTGAAGGCACAGGCAAAGAGTACACTATTTTTTTTACCAGAGTGTAACACACGTGCTCTGTAGTCCAATTTCCAGTGGCATCTTTGTTTTCATGTGAAACTTCATGAGCCTGATGTTTACTTTTCATGTTTCCTTTAGCAGTCTGTTGTTCTGAGATTTGAAAAGAATGGACTATTAAGTCTGACTATAACATCCTGGGTCTCCTCAGCCCTGTGTCTCTGAACCTTCCCAAACTCCTTTTGCAAGCAAGTATCAAAGGCTCTGAATCATATTGTTAGTAACAGTTACAACCATACTTGTAAATTGCTGATTTTCTGTATGAGTCATCTTTCCTGTGGCTGCAGCATAATACCCAATACAAGTGTCTTACAGAAGGAGAAATTTAACTTGGGTCATGCTCTCATGGATTTATTTTGTCACTGGCTGGTTCAAGGCAGAAACATCATGAAAAAGGAAAGTGGTGAAAGAAAATTGCTTAGTCCATGGCAGCCAGGAAGCAGAGCTGGGCAGCAGTGTCACAGAGCTGGGGAGCCGATATGTAGAGTCTCCAAGGTCAGGCCTCCACAACCAAGCTAGACACAGTGGAAGTATGCTTTGCTAATCTGCTGGACAGTGTTTCACACAGTGAATATCAAGATTGATGATCATAGTCTCTGCTCTTTAACGAACTCCAGTAGAATAAGAATGTAGTTGAGCATCTTCATTATTGGAGCAAACTCTTCAAACTTTTAGGTTCACTGTAGGTGGCTCTGTATGCTGTTCACTTTGTACTCTTGTGAGATTGTTGACAGAACTGTGATACTGGGTGGTAGGAAAATTTTTTAAAAAATAACTTATTTAAGGTATCCAACAGGATATTTTGAAACACATATTCATAGTGAAATGATTATTGTGGTCAAGCAAATTAACTTGTCTAAAATTAATTTGGATACCATTTGTGTTTTGACTTGTGAAAACTTGTGAACTTCCCTTTGTGACTTGAACTTTATTGTCATGTCTGCGACTCTACATGGAACATTTTCTTAATTTTTCAAAACCTTTTGACAAGATTTTAAAAATAAATTGTTCACTTTTGGCTTCCAAGACTGAATGTAGGATGATAACCATTTAACAATGAATGGAACAGAGATGTCGGTGGGAAGACGAGAGAGATTTGGATGTTCAGTCCTTTGTGTGACAACTATGAATTTACTGTTACTTACAAAGTATTTTAAAGAGGAGTTTTTCATTGTGAAACTAGCATGACAGATTTTTTAGATTCTGAAATCTGTCTCTGCAAAATTACCCTGTTCTAATTTGTTGAAATGTGACAAAGGATCTTTCATTCAGAAATATGTATACTGATTACTGATTTGGTGTCACTTATAGCTGTGAATTTTTATGAAACATTCACTTTATTTCAAATTGTTTAAAATGAAATATTACTTCTTTTAAAAATGTTTTCAGCTTTTTAAAATTTATTTTACTTTATTTTATTTGACCACGTTTTAATATTTTTTTAAAAAAGCATATCTAGAGCCAGGTATGGTACATTATTATTTTGTGAAATATTTTGGAAAACTATAGAGCCAAGTAAGGAATGTGATCATTGATTGAGCTGGTAATGACATCTAATATTAACATTCTCAGTGCGATTCCTCCTTGAATATTCTTGCTCTTTGTCAATAAAAGGAATTACTATTTTTGATCGTATAGTTTAGCAATATTAACTTACCCATTCTAAACACCCTCTTGTGGTGCACTGTGTGAGGTGAATGGCATAGTACTTTTTTTTACAGATTTGAAAGTGGAGATTTTTCTGGGGATCAATAGACACTTCTTAGGGACTTGTGGGGGGCATGGAACAATATAGTTCTTGGCTGTGTGGTGAAATGATTTCCAGTTGCACTGTTAGTGAGCTTCGCAGAATGGCCCATGGGAAGTATCCGGCCTCGTGAGTACAGCTCTGCCCTCCTCTGAGCCTGTGTGTTTCATCGGCCTCAGGCCTGCATCCTGCTGCCAGGAGCGCAGAACACCCTCACTGGCACATGAAGGCACCAAGGGGCTTTTACAGATGTCGTCCCTGACAGCTTCTGAAGGGGCTTTTCAGCTGTCACCACAGCCCCTGCTGGGCCAAACATATGTTTAAAACATGTGAAGAATGGTCGGGCTTCGAGGCGCTCCTCTCCTCCGTATTGTTCCTGGCCCCGTTTCCTGCTTGGCTTGCCAACGTGCTAATTGTGTGAGGCTTGCAGCTGCCGCCCGATCATCTGAGTCTCAGTTTGGTGTTTCTGAGCTCCTGGAGATTCCACCGCTTCTGCCAGACGTTCCCGAGTCGTTACCGCTGCATTACTTCCGACTGCAGCGGGGAGGCTGCAGAGACTGCCTCTCCTAATCATACGCTCGAGCTCATGGAGGGCGCTCTGGCGTCCCCCTCAAGGCTCTGTCTTGAGGAGCACTGAGGACCTCTCATCAGTGTCTTTCTAGTCCTCCCTGTATCCGCTTGCTGAAAGGGCGTCTGGGTTTTTTCGTTTCTCCTATAAAGCAGAGGATCTTCCCTCTAGTAATGCAGATATAAATTATTTAAAGGTAGGAGATCGGTCATGATATTTATTTTAATTTAAATTTTTATGTATTTACTACAGGGTCTACAGGGTTTCACTACACAGATCGGACTCGTAGTGATTCTCATATTTTCAGCCTCCCAGGTGTTGGGATTGCAGACCCAAGCCACCACACCCGGGCTCCACTTGTGTTTTTTTTTTTTTTGGCGGAACCAGAGATTGAACTGAGGCCCTTGCGCTTGCAAGAGAAGCGCTTATTCTACTGAGCCATCTCCCCAGGCCCTAACAATCTTTCTTTCATTTTTAAAAATTTTATTTATTTATTTATTATTTATTATTATTATTATTATTATTATTATTATTATTTTGGCGGAACCGGGGATTGAAGTCAGGGCCTTGCTCTTGCCAGGGAAGCGCTTTTTCCACTGAGCCATCTCCCTGGCCTCTTACTTATTTTTTATTTATAGGGTCTACAGGGTCTCACTACTAGATAGGACTCGTAGTGATCTGCCTGTTTACAGCCTCCCAAGTGCTGGGATTACAGGCTCGCGACACCACGCCCAGTCTCAGTTGCCATCTCAGCGCGACCCAGGTGCGACACTGGCACAGTGCACCGGGTATGGAACTTTGGTTCCTGAGTAGGCTCTTTAGTTTGCTGAGCTAGCTGGCTGGCCTAGTCATACTTCTGTCAGCTTCTTAAAAAGATAAACTGAGTTTATTTGAATAGGCCCTACAATTTCTTGCTGTTGTGTTTCTAAATATGGGGTTCAGGTATGTTAGAGTAGAGCAAAATAATGGATGTGACAAATACTGCGTTGGCCCCATGAGATCTTATTAAGAACTCTGTGATAGAGTGGAGTTTGATGTTTTTGAATTGCCGCATTGAAGAGGGGAGAAATGGGGCTTGGAAGACTAGAGCTAGCGTTTGTCTCTTCTGGGAGCTGGGTCTGGATCGTTACAAACATTTTTTTCATTTAATCTTGACAAGAATCCTCTGATTTAATTATTCTATTCATATTTTAAAAATAGAGTAATTGAGGCTCAGAGGCTAAGTATAATATCTTAGGATATATATTTGGCTGTGATAGAAATACTATAAAATCCAGGTGGGTCTGATGCCAAAGCTACTGTCTTCTTACTTGAGTAAACTGTCTCCAAGAGTAGTACACAGGAACCTTTGGAAATATGTGTGTTCATTTGTGAAGGGTACTTACCTGTCTTGTTATCTTCAGCCCAAACTATTGAACAAAAATATTAACTATTTTATGAGATATAAGGCTAAATCTCTGAGGCTTATTTTAAACATATCCTTTCTCTATTTGTGCCAGATTTCTTAGTATAGCATACCTCAGGAGACCATGACATGATATCAAAGTCTATTCCTGCTTATGGCATTTTGGAATGTTCTCTTTGTGAATTGCTTTCAAAGTAGATTTATAAATCATACCTTGTTAAGTGTCCAAGATAATCTGCATTTTCTAGAAGGGTACAAGCAGGAAAAGGCATCCCAGGTGGACTGAACACATATGGTGGGAACTTCTAAGGAGCTGTCACGACCAAGCCTGGTGTGGTAGTGCACTGCGTGCTCATATTCCCAGCACTTGGGAAGCTGAGGCAGAGGGACTGTGAGCTTCAGACTTGCCTGGACTACACAGCTAGATCTTGTCTGAAACAACAAAAGTGACAGAGAGGAAGAGAAAGGATAGGGAGGGCAAAGGGAAGGGGCGGGAAGAGAGAGAGGACATTGGAACAGCATGGCAAAATCATACTAGCAAGTGCTCAAGTGGTAGATCTGGAGAGAGACAGAGGTAGGAGAGGAACATGGTTGAAGCCAAAGTCTGGGAGACAGTGGATTTGTGATTTGTGTGAAGCCCGTCTCTGTCCCTTGATAGATGTGTGACTTTAGGTAATTATTTGATTTTCTGAGTTTCTCTTCCATCATCTCTAAGATAGGATAGAATTTCACCCTTCCACACAGATTTATTGACAATAAACAATAAAATGCATTGGCACAGTGGTGTCAATATGTGATGCAGCAGGCACTCATGAAGCATAGCTGTCGCTTCCTAGGACTAGCAGTGAAATGCCTTCATGGGTTGCTTAAAGACTTGGGAATTTTTCTTAGGTTTTTACAAATAATATGATCAGTAGCAAGGAGAATTAACTAAAAGATTTTGAAAGAAGAGACAAAGCAAGTTTCAAGAATATATAAGAAAAAACAAGGTACTTGCAGGAATGCAGAAGAAATTATAATTTTGAGTTCTTAAATTGGAAGTGTCTCTGAGAGAAGCAGATGACAGCACATGACCTAATGTGCAGCACCAAGAAGAAAGCCTATTAAATAAAAGGTGCTCATAAATAGTTTATGAATAAATAAAAGGGTAAATCTGTAGGATATATATGGAAAATAAAGGCTTGGAATGAACCTGTGGGGCCTGACCACACTTGGGAATCAAGGGGAGCAAAAGCAGCCCAGAGGAGAATTGGAGAAGGAATTGTCAAGCAACAAGAACAGAACTAAATGAAAATCATGTCTGACAAGGCCAAGGAAGAGGTCAAGGTAGAAAGGAGTCTTCTACAATGGTTACACTCAGAGAGGTAACAAATAGCATGCGTAATGAAAGACATTCATATTTGATCATGAGATTAATCAATTTTTACCCTTCTCAAAGTACATTTAGTAGAAGTAAGGGCTGAAAATTACTCAAGAGAGTTGGAAGAATTGGAGATAAGGAATGTGGGTATGGGACATGGTGGTGGAATGTGACTGTTCTTTCAAAGAACATTATTGTCAAGGGATAGGGTCTGAGATGACAGGGATAAAAGGTTGAAATAAGATTTGCTTGACTATGTGGATGCCAGAGAAAATGCAGAGAGGAAATGTAGAGGACAGAATAAGCTGTTTACAGTAAAGAACTGAAGTGATCAGAAGGGCTCATCTAGAACACCTTCAGTGGGAGGAATCTTCAACAGTAGAAAGGCTAAGTTTTCTGCTGAAGTTTTACAAAGTATATGGATGGGCCAGAAAGCTAAGAAGTGTTTGCTGTCTTCACTATCTCCAGACAGAGGACATGAGGTTTTCTGTTGAGCACAAAGTGAAATACAGTGAGATGGAGAACTTAAAAGACATTTGGAATAGAATTTTTTTGGGGGAATTAAACCAGAGACACATAACTAAGTTACTGATGGCTCACCTGAATTTGGACACAGTATTTGCTTTAGTTTAGGCTTGCTGACCTGTTGAGTTGATAAATACAGAGAGAGTAGGTCTTGGAGGAGAAATGATGGTGCTGAAGATAATGGCATTGAAGACAATGGATCACTGCTTCTGCTGCCAGTAGACTTGGCATCATCCACATGAGGATGGATTTAGTGGTAAGCAAAATACAAGATGTGTAGAGAGGCTTCCATCAAAATGTTAAAGGAAAACCTGGGAGGCTTGGGGAAGAGCCCCTGAGAGGGAAATTGGTAAAACGACGAAAATGAAGTCAAATGTACAATTACAGAACCCAACTATCTTGTTCTAGGGAAAACAAGGCATAGGAGGGGGATGGCTAACCAAGGAATGCGGTAAACATCTCAGAAGTTGTATGATATGAGTATGAAAATGGCGCTTCCCAGGTACAGGGCTAGTAGCATGCCTGACTTCATCCTTTAATCAGATGCTATGAATATTGATAATTGGGATGGGACAGGAGTCACTGAGTTAAATTACTTCAAAACAGGATTTTAAAAAAGATGTGGCTAATGTTTTTATTTTACTATAATTCTAGCTCGCTGTAGAATGACACTATTACTGTAATCATAAGGGTTGACAAAAACAAATAAAATCAATTTTTAGCTTTTCATTAAATTCATAGACAATGATTATAGTAAAACAGTAAATTTGAATTGATAAAAATATTGGAAGTCTTTCAGATTTTTCATCCTTTATATGTCAAAGCCAAGATTGTTTAAAAATTGAGAGCAGAAATTTATTTTCTGCTTTGTTAGAGCAGAATACATGTAGATATTTAGTCCAAAGAAGTTTGGTTTATAATACTCTAGTTTACTATGCCAACACATAAATAATCTTGCTGGGTAAAAGAGCTGTATGTTCATCTTTTAAAAAACAATTAACTTCATTGAGAATGCAGACAATTTCAAAGCTCAATTAGCAAGATATCTGATTAATAAAGTCTATCTTCATCTAAATTGAACTCAATATTTCCATAGTAAAATTTTGTAACATTATCTACCTATTTGTTCTGATGAGTTGAAGAATTCTTAAATGCCATAAAGTGTCATAAGTAATATCTTCATTAGAATTGCTTTTCATTAAGAAGTGTTCTTACTTATTACTTTCATGGAATAATTTATGTATTGTAGAAATACTATACGCTAATTTCTGTGAAAAGTAGTTATGCTATTCATTTGAAAGGTCCATTTTTTTTTGAGAATGAATTGCTGTTCTTTAATCAGATGTCTAATGTACAAGCATTGTAGGTATAAATCAAGTTACAAATTAAGTTAGACACAGATTGATTTTGACAGTTGTGTTTAAGTGAAATTGCCTGGACCCAATAAAATTTTCTCTATTGATTTCTAGCAGTGGCATCTGGGATAGGCTCATGGTATTAATGTGACGGTCGTGGCCTGGCATTTGTACTCAGCTATGGTGCTAGGGTAAGCTTAAATTGCTAAGACTGGATAAATAGCGTTCTTCAGATGTTCTGGATGACAGCATACCTAATGTAATTGCATTTGTCTGCCAGTTTCTATGTGTTAGAGCAAAAATCATTTTTGAACCATGCATAATTCTGATAGAGAAGTTTAATTCATTTCCTTCCATATTAACGAATTATAAATTTTCATTATAACAATTCAATCACTTGGGAAAAGAATACATTTTAAATCATGTTCCATGCCAAATACCTCATTAATGGAGCTATGCTGCTTAAAATTGGATGAATTTGTTACTTTGCTGAACACTGAAAATGCTAGTTGCAAGCATGAAAACCATCTTGATAAGCCCTAGAATATATTAATACATATTCCAGCCTAATAAATATTAAGAGCTACTAATAAACCATCTTTTAAAGTGAGAGAATTCTCACTGGTTTAAATGTGGTGAATTGGCAGGATATGACTTTGCAGGGCTTGATGTTACTAAAACATTCCTGAACGTCACCAGTTTCTCTCTGCAGATGTCCCTACTAGGTGGTTTGATGAGATATGGTAGGCTTCACAGCCTGACTCTATGGTCTTTCCTTTTATTAAAGATTGTGAAAGGCTATGCGATTAATCCCTAACAGAGTACCATGGTCCTGTTGTGTGTTAACTTGCTGGTATTTATTTTTCTTTTAGTATCTGGTCACTTTGCAGGAGAGTAACATTTGAATCAATCTCTTTTGGCCCTTGTAAATATGTAACTTGTCTATATTATTCTAGGTTAAATTATAATCCTTAGAGATTCATTGATACTGCATTTTAATGATAACTAACTGTATTGAAAGTGTTACCCCAGTAGTTCCACACTGCACTCCTACTGTTTAATTTTTAACTCTGTTGCCACACCAGGATTTCCTGGTTGCTGTTAGGTAGCCACGGAGTCATGGCTGAAAGCAACTTTTCAAGTTTCAGATTCTGACACTTGTGCGTGTGTCTCTCTTTGGCCTCTCTGACAGATGGGCACAGGGCCAGGATCATAAATATGTTGTGCTCTCTGGAGTTTGTAGCAAGAAATTTCTGATTTGTGCTTCCATGTAATGGAGTCCGGAGCCCGTAGGAGGTTTTAAATAATTTTCAAAATCAACATTGTAATGAAGAGGAAGTTTCAATGATTATAGCTTTGTTTATACTGAAGTAAAACTTCTCTTGCACTAGTACTGCTGTGGCCCCACAAAGAAAGTATAAAACTTGTATTATTTCATCACTTTTAATGATTGATGTTCCCTCTCATCTTCCATGCTTTAGGTAGATATTCCAATTTTTAAAATCTCAGAATATTAATATAGTCCTAGAAGTCAACTAATTTATTTATCTTAAATTGTCAGACTTGAATATACTTTTTGCTTTTTATTAATAGCTGGACAACATGCTGTTTGGTTTGTGTACCTATATATTTCTTAATATTAATCATTTTATTTTATTATTTTTTTTAAAACTTTTTTTTGGGGGGGTGCAGAACCGGGATTATGCTCAGGCCCTTGCACTTGCCAGGGAAGCGACTCAGGCCCTTGCATTTGCCGGGGAAGTGCTTATTCCACTGAGCCATCTCCCCGGCCCCAATCATTTTATTTTAGATGAGTATAGACTTCATTGTTTGTAGCTGTATGAAATAATGCAGAGAGATTCTGGGTACCATGTACTCAGCTTTTTCTAATAGTATTCTTTTGCAAAGCATACCATATTATCAAAACCAGGATATGGACGTAAGTTATTTTATTTAGATTTCTCCAATTTTATTTTTCCTTCTTTGTGTTTGTGTATTGCATTCTATATAAATTTGTTACTGTGTGAGTTAAGATGCAGAACATTTGTAGCACTACCTGGACCCTTGTCTTCTTTTCTGCAGACACACCCACTTCCTTTCTGTTTCTCCTTCCCCAACCCTGTTCTTGAATTCTGGCAACCTCAGTTCAGTTCTCTAGTTTTATAATTTTATTCTTCCATGGAATCTGTAATATAGGTATGCTTTTGGGGATTGATTTCTTTTTTTAAGTTCTCTAGGTAAACATATAAATGGTCGCATATATCTATGCCTGTTACGGTTTGTGTCCAGTTGTCCCCCCAAAGCCTCATGCAGTCATGGGATAGACTTCTGGAGTTTGTGATTAACTCATGATCCACTGGGATTATGGGTGTGAGTGCTGCTGGGATTATGGGTGTGAGTGCTACGCCCAGCCTGAATGCAACATAAGGGAGACACAGTTGCTCTCTGTAGCCACTGTTGCTGCTACTCCTCATTTTTGCTTTCTGCTTCTTGACTCTGCCATGAATGGATGTGCTCTGCCCTGTGCTGCTCTTCCTTGGAGCCAGCCAAATAAGGACTGAAACCTCCAGTAGCTGTGAGCTAAACAAACCTTTCCTTCCTTCATTTTGGGTGTTGGGTATTTGTCTCAACAATGAGAGAAGAGCAACTGAGACAAGGTCCAGTTGATTTTTGTTGCTGTGAACTATTGCATTGTGTGATGTGCCACAATATGTTTAGCCATTAACCTGGTGAAAAATGGATAGGTTTGTTTAGGATTTGGATTCTTACAAATGTGAACAATTAAATGAAGTTTTAGTGTGAACATACATATTTATTTCTCTAAGATAAATGCTTAAGCGTGGGTTACTGAGTTAGATAGAAAGGTCATATTTAGTTTTTAAAGAAATTGTTAAACTTTTCCCCAGCTTCCTATCAACCATTTGTAGATAATATAGTTTCTTTATGTCTATCCCAGCATTTGATGTCATGACTATTTTTTATTTTAGCCATTTTTATATGTATATAGTGATATCTTACTGTAGTTTAATTTACATTTCTTTAATGGTTAATTTTTTAAAGGTCTTTTCCTGTGTTAATTATCACCTAGTTTTTATTTTTCTTTTCAGTGAAATGCCTGTAAATGACTCTGTTCCATCTATGATTGGATTTTTACTATTTTATTTTTGGAATTCTGCATATATCCCAGAAACTAGTCTTTCATTGGCTATGTGGTTTGAAAAAATTCCTCCCAGTGTATACCTTATCTTTTCATTCTCTTAATGGGATCTTTTGTAAAGCAAGTGTTTTTCATTTTCATGAATTTCAATTTGTCACTTTTTCTTCTTTTGATGTCAGGTCTAAGAATTATTTGCCTCGCTAGCTCAAGATACATAATATTTTCACTTTCAGCCTAAAGATTTCATAGTTTTCCACTTTATTTTTAAATCTATGATACATTTTAGTTAACTGTGCTGAAAGTGCTTGATTTAGTTTCAGGTTTACTCTTTTTTGCCTACATGGATGTTTAATAATGTTAAGGCCATTTGATGAAAAGACAGCTAATCTCCTTTCTACTGTATTGTAAAATATGTGAGGCTGGATACTTTATAAAGAAAAGAGGTTTACTTAACTTACTGTTTTGGAGCTGCAAGTAGAAGATCAAATTATCCCCTTTATTTGAGTCTCTGCTGAGGGCCTTATCATGTGCATCACAAACTTAGGAGTAGATAGTATTACTCAGGAATGTGCACAAGAGGAGTGACAAGATGGCGAGAAAGGAAGCCAGAGCGGACTTCAGAGACATCTTACTCTTTAATAAAAGTCTACTTTTACAGGTATTAACTGGGGTTCTAACTGGCAAAGTGTATTAATCCTCTCCAAAAACGATAGTCCTGTGACCTAATTGTCTTGCACTAGCTGAGCGTCTCCAAAGCAAGCCTGCAGCACAGAAACCATGGCAGGACATATTCTACCTGCATCCAACACGCAACACTGTTTTTATTCCACTGAACTGCCTTTTCACTGTGCAAAATCAATTGGATATACTTGTATGAATCTAATTTTCATTCTTCTTTTCTGTTTCATTGATGCATTCATCTTTTCTGTTAGCAATACCACACTCTCTTGATTATTTTGGCATATAATGTTGGTGGGCTGAATACTATTTGTTGTGAGAGTCCTGTGACCTATTCTTTTCTATAAAAATGTTCAAGTACACTTGTCTGTGTATATAAAATACCTCTCAGATTTTTGGCAGGAATTGTTCATAATGTATTGTTACATACTAAAGGCTTTGTTTCTTCTCCAAATTCATACATTAAAAACAAATTCCTAATATTATGGTGTAAGGAGCAGATGAGGGCTTCGGGAGGTGGTTGCATCATGAGGGTAGAGCTCTTATGGATATTAATTCCCCCACAAGATAGGCTCCAGGGAACTGCCTTGCACCTTCTGTCATGTGTGGAGGGAGCATGACTACCAGTGAGCCAGGCAGAAAGCCCTCGCTCAGCTAGCATCTTGATCCTGGTCTTCCAAACCTTCAAAATTGTGACACACAAATTTCCCTAGTTTATAAGCCATGCAATCTATGGTATTCAGCAACTCAAGTCTAAATGGACTAAACAAAAATCGATGCCAACCAATGGGGATGCTGCCATAACAGATACATAAAGCTGTGTGAGTGGCTTTGGAAGTGGATTCTAGAAGAGTCTTGATGGATGTTAGAAAAAGCCTACATTGCTGTAAACAGACTATCACAGACATTGTGGTAAAGGCTTAGAATAACAAGAGGAGAGATATGGAGGCAGGCTCGATCTTCTTTAAGAATACCTAACTAATCCTGAACTGAATGTTAGTAGCAATAGATGGCAGAGGCCATTCTGATGCAGCCTCAGATGGAAATGAAGCACACAGCTTACTGTTCCATAAAACACCTTCTTAGGAAGAGGCAAATAACTTGAATGGATATTTAGCTGGTATTCATATTATGTTGTTTTGTGGAAAGCAGATATTGTGAGTGATGAAATTAAAAATTTTGCTGAGAAAATTTCTAAGTGAAGTTTCAAAAAATAACCTACCCTTTTGTTGTGTGCAGCACAATGAAGAAAACAAAAATTGTTTAAAGAATAAGTGATAGTGAAAAGGTAAACACAACATAAATACATAAATGTTTGGAAAATTCTTGGCTTATCCACATTATAAAGTTTTTTTTTTTTTTTAATTTTAAGGAAGGACCTACAGGACCTAAAGAAGTCCTAGATTGGACTTGTAGTGATCTGCCTCTTTACAGCCTCCCAAGAGCTGGGATTACAGGCATGAACCACCATGCCCAGTTTCAATCCCCATCTCAGCATGCCCCGGGGCAGGGCTGGCATAGTAGGCCCAGGGATTGAACCCAGGCCCATGTGCCTACTTGCAGGCACTTTAATCCGCTGATATATTTGGCCAGCCCATATTATAAACATTAAGAATATCTTTAGGAGAGAACAGAAAGGTTGGTGAATAGACTATTTGATAAGAATACTATCCATCCAAACATTTGCCAACACCTATTATCCAAGATAATGAGAATAAGACCATGAAGGAAACTCAGATCACTAGAGCTGTTGTTTCTACCAGAGACCCAGAATGGAAGAGGTCACTGGTACCTGCACGAACTCAGCAGGACTTTCCTGTGTGACTCACATCACTCTGCTCTATTCTTAGCCCTTGTTATCTCACTTCTTGGTTGCCCCACCTATGGCTCTGGAGGGTCCTGGTAAAGCCTGTGCTGTACTTAGTGAAACCTGTGCACCTGATATCCTACCTAAGCTTTGAAAGAGAGAGCTTTGCCCAGAGCCACACATGTGGAGTCCACCACAGAGAGCCATGAGGCTCAAGAAGGGAACTGCTGTGGGGTTAGGACCAATGCTCTGAGCCGTGAAGGGCAGGATCCATGGGTACAAGTCTTGGTGTGAACATGTGCTTCAATTCTCTTGGGCATGTACCTGTGGGAGTAGTTCCTGGGTCATATGGTAAGTCTGTGTCTCTATGCCTGACATTGTGAGGAACCATTTTCAAGAACAAAAAACAGCAGCAACCACAAAACTGTAGTATTTTATACTCCCAACAGCAGTGGTGAGTTCTGACTTCACTTTGCATTTTAGCTGTAGAACACTAGTTTGTGGCCACTGTTTCCCTTTCCCTGTCCCCTTTCCTTTCCTTTCTTTTCCTTTTCTTCTTTCCTTTTCTTCTTTCTTTTGTCTTTTTGGTAATGTCACTCATTATAAGTGTGAAGTGTCATTTCATTGGCTATTTAACAGTTACACGGTGGTGTGGAGAATATTTAATTTTTTAAGTTATATAAATATCTTTAGACAGATATTTAAGTTGTTTGATCACATTAAAATTGGGTTGTTGATCATTTTATTGTTGAATTTGAGGTTTTATTTTTGATATTATAACCTGATCAAATATGTTGTCTATAAATATTAGTTTGCATTCTGTGGGTTATGCTTTCATTTTCTTTTTGAACAATAAGCTTTTATTTGAAGTTCACTAACAATAAAATGGATTATTTTTAGTTTATAGTATTTTAGATGTTACAATATACCTAAAAAAATTGCCTAATTTGACATGACAAAGTTTTACTTCTTTTAAGAGTGTTTAAACTATTACAATTCAGTATATTAAGTTAATTTTTTGTTTGTAGTATGTGATGGAATTCTAACTTCATTGCTTTACTTACTTGTAGCTAATTGTCTTAGAACAATTTATTAAACAGACTGTCATTATCTCATTAGATTATTTTGGAGTCTTTGTTAAAAATCAATTGCCAATAAATATATGGACTTTTTTCAATAATTTTATTGAGAAACAAATAGCAATGAGAGAGTTTCAAATCCAATTAGTAGAACAGTTTCAAAATCAATACATTGCATTGTTGTCTTTGTGGTTATTCATTGTACAAGATGCAGACATGATATCCTGTCCACAAATGCTATAAAACAAATCTTTATATTTACTGAATTAAGAGAATGTAGCTGTATAGCTATCCTAACTATTCTGAATATACAGATACAAAATGGTTGTTCATATGTATCCCCTTTTTTTGTTTAGTTTTGTCAGAGAAGGGTATTCCATAAATATTATAGGTATGTGAAGTCAACAAAATATTCCAATATAGTCCAGCAATTCATAATGGTAGTGGGTTTTCAGTAGGACTAGCAATGTCAGAAGTTGTTGACTTGAGCCTTTTATAGCTCAGCATATTAATATAGCTTTACTTTTTATACTTCATTTTTATACTTTTCTGCTGAATGGTTAAGACCAAGATAAAGCAAGACCTATATAACAAGAAATGTGGTTTTTGTGTCTGATAAGGTCAGTCAAGTACCCTCAGGATTTATTATGAAACCCTGTACCGCAGTTTGCAGAACCTTTGTCAGTGTCAGCCATGTGGATGAGTCACGGCCATTGCTTGGCCAATTTGCTTTCTGTGAAAGCCTGAGAGAATGTTTTCTCTCCATGTGACTCTCCTTAGGCACACTCTAAATCATCAATCACTTTCCTCTGTGGCCTCATAATCTCCTTGATCAGTAATAAATACATGGATTCATTTTTGGGCCCTCATTATCTGTGAGGCCCAAATGAATCCCTGTGATTATCTATGGATCAGTACCATAGCTTTGTAATATATTTTAAAAACAACTGTCCAGATTGTTTTGGTCATTTAGTTGTTTTTAATTTCAAAGTAAGTCCTATGATTCCAATTTCTGGAAAAAAACAGCTGGAATTTAGAGGAAGAGATTGTAGTGACTATAAATCTGGAAGAGAATGCCATTTTACCTGTTTTAAGTTTTTCAATTCATTAACAATAAATGCTTTTCTATTATTTAGATCTTCTTTAATTTCTTTCAGTGATACTATGTAGTTTTTGGTATATAAATTTTGTATGACTTTTGTTTAATTGATTCAAACTATCATTCTTTTTGATGTTATTGTAAGTAGCATTATTTTTTTTTATTAGATTACTCATTGCTAGTATACAGAAATATAATCAATGTCTGTTTATTGAGCTGGTGTTCTGCAATCCTACTGAACTCATTTATTATTCTTAATTAATTTTTATTGGATTTAGTATTTTGTATTAAGAAGATTATAACATCTGCTTAGAGTAATGTTTTTACTTCTTTATTAATCTTTGAATTTTTGTACATGCTGATTATTAGGAAAAGGGGATTCCAATCTATTCCTAATTGTTGAGTTTGAAATATAAAAGGATGCTGGATTTTATAAAATACATTTTTTGTGTAGTGAGATTGTTATATGTTTTTCCCTATAATACAGCAATTCCATTGATTACACTGATGATTTTTGTGTATTGAAAGAACTTTTTATTCCTTGAATAAATACAGCTTTTATACATTGCTAGATTTGGTTGCTACTATTTTTTGGAGGAATTTTAGAAGGGATATGTGTGTGTGTGTGTGCGTGCGCACGCGCATTATATCTTTTTGTGGTCTTAATAGTATAGTAACATTAGCCTCATGGGATGAATTGGAAACAACTATTCTTTTTCTGTTGTTTGAAAGTTTGTGAAGGGTTGGTAGCAATTCACCTCCAAATATTTTCAGAGTTCTACCTTTGGTAGAATTTGCTAGTTATGACATCTGGTCCAAGACTTTTCTTTGTGGGATGTTTTTAGTTTTGTTATTATTGTAACGTTATTAACAATTCCACATCCTGACTTATATTTCTACTCAAATTTTTCATTGCTTCCCCAGTTATTTTTAGTAGTTAATGACTAAGGATTTGTTCCTTTTCATTTAGGCATTCCAATTTGTTGGTATGAAATTGCTTATAGTATCCTATAATTTGTTTTATTTCTCTAAAGTTAGCTATAATGTCCTTTTCCCCACTCATTTTAGCAGTTTAAATCTTTTTGTATTTGCTAGTACAATTTTATTTTTATATTAGCTAATATACAGTTGGCCAATTTCATTGCTGTTTTCAAAAAAAGATTTTACTGTCAATGATTTTCTATATATTTTTCCTTTCACTATTTTATTAATTTGTACTCTTAATTTTTATTATTTCTTTATTTCTGATTTCTTGGGTTTATTCTAGGTACCTTTTCTAATTTGTTAAGGTTCATAATTAGATTACTCAGCACCATGTTCCACACTCGCCCTGTCATTGAGCGCGCTGAGCCAGCCATTGAGGCCAGGTGTGGTGATGCACTCCTATAATTCCAGTGCTGAACACATGAAGTTGTCTCCAACTTGTGTAGTGAGAACTTGTACCAAATACATTTAAAAAAAATTAGATTACTGATTTTACTTTTGTGTTTAGGCTTTATGTAAGCTCTGACAACTATAGATTTCTTTCTAAGTGTTGTTTTTCTGTGTTCCACAGGCAAGGTTTATATGGCTGTAAACTTCCTGCTGTGCATTATTTTTACCGTGTTCCATTTTAACATGTTGTATCTTTGTTTTCATTCATTTATAAGTATTTTCTTATTTCTCCTAAGGTTTCTTTTTTGATTTGTTATTATTTAGGAGTGCATTGGTTCTTTTCTACATATTTGTTAATTTCCTACTTTTTCTTTGATTGGTTTTAATTTCATTCCATTGTAACTGGACAGCAAAATTTGATTTTGTTTTTCAGTGCTAAGGATCAAATCCAAAGTTTTGGGTACACCAGGGAAGTGCTGCCACACTGAACCACAGCCCTAGCCCAGCAGAACAAACTTTGATGAGTCTCATCCTTTTAAATGTGCTGAGACTTGTTTTATGCCTTACCAAATTCTTTTAAATTTACTAAAGCTATTTTTATAGCCTATCATGGAGAATATTCCATGTACTGTAGAGAAGAATGTGCATTCTATTTTTGTTGTGTAGAAATTTTTGATAGATACCTACCAAGGTCTGGCTGGCTTATGCTTCAATTTTATAGTTAATTTCTCTAACTATTATATTTACTATTGAAAGTGGGGCATTAAATTCTCCAACTATTATCATTGGACTAATCCTTTCCAGTTTTCTGTCTTTTTTGTGTTTTTTTTTTTTTTTTTGGAGGGTATATTTTATTAGGTGTACATATATTTATAAATGTTATAGCTTCTTGATTTTTGTCATTGTAAATATCCTTCTTTTGCTCTCTCTGTGTGTATGTGTGGTACTGGGGATCGAACTTGGGACCTTATGCCACTCAGCTGTCTCCCCAGCTCTCTGGTTATATTTTTTGCCTTAATCTATTTTGTCTGATGCTAGCATAGCCACTCCCACTCCCTTTACTTGGTGTTTTCATGGTCTATGTTATTTTATGCTTTCATTTTCCAATCTATAGTTTTCCTATGGGCAGCACAACTTTTGTTTTGATTTTGCCAACTCATATCTTTAAAAAAAGCAGATAACCCATTGCGTTTTCTTTCTTTTTAGTATACAGATCTTCATGTATTTACTTCCCAAGAATGTATTTGTACAATGTAATTATTAGGCTCAACTAAGTCTTTTTAGCTTGCATTTGTTCCTGACAAATTTGTAGTTTGTTTTTCCACCAAAAGAACATGTGAAGTGTTGGGACTTTAGTGTCTTAGAAGTAGGCAGATCCGCTTTCATGTGTATGTAGCTGCTCAAACCAGTGTTACTCGTTCACTTGGTTTATATTCAAATTTAAAATAAGTAATGAATTTACTGTTTCATTTCCTTAGACACCAACTTTTCTCTCATATTTAAACTTTTATCAATATTTCCATAGCCTGTATCTTCCACTTCACTCCCAAACTTTTCCACGTACATTATACTATTAACTCAGTACCAGCTCACTACTTTGTCTTTCTTTAGAGTCTGTTTTGTTTCACATTTTTAGAACGTTATTACTTACGCATTTTTCTGCCAGAACTTTTTATCTTAAAAGCTCATTGCTAAACCAAAACTTCATAAAATCATTCCCAGTTTTTTCATATAAAAATAAGCTTGCAATTATTTAAGCTTCTATAATACTTTATGCTTCCTTTACTATAATTACTGTACTCCTTGTTATTTTATTATGGTCTTTTATCTCTGCATAACAGATTTTTAATTTATTTTAACAATGAAGAGTGTTGGCAATTTTTGCTTCATAGAAAGTAACAGTGTGTCCCTTTGTGTTATAGGCAGTTAGGTACTAGCCAGGTGAACTGAGTATCATGCAGCACTCACCTACTCTTCTCTGATCCATAGTTGACTGAGTTCCTGTTCCATCCTGGCTGTCCCGATGTCATAACATCATGATTTGCACAACTCCATCTATTTTCACTCCAAACTGATAATGTGATAATAATTTTACCTCTATATTCATTAAAGAGATTGGTATGTGGTCTTTTTTCTTTTGTTGGATCTTTGTCTGGTTTTGGAATGAAGGCAGTGGTTGCTTTGGGAATGTCTTTGGGATCACTCCTTCCCTGTGAGTTCTCATTAAAAAGGCCTGCTGCTGTTAGAATTTCACTGAAGTTTTTGTAGACCTGAGATTTTCTTAGTTGATAGGGTTTTTTTTTTTAAATTACTGCTTCAGTTTCACTGCTGGTTATTGGATAATTCAGAGTTTTTATTTTTATTTTAGTTTTAAATTAATTTTATTGAGAAACAAAAAGTAATGAGACAATTTCAAAATTGATTAGTAGGGCAGTTTCAATAATTAATACATTGCATATTGTTGTCTTCGTAGTGGTTATTTATAGTACAAAATGCAGACATGATATCCTGTCCAAACACTATTAGTACAAATCTTTCTTCTCATTGAATTAAGAGAAAATAGTTGCATATCTATCCTAACGATTTTAACTATACAGATACAAAATAGTCCTTCATTTGTATCCCCTTTTTTTGTTTAGTTTTGTCAGAGATGGGTATTCCATTGCCATTCATATATTGTCAGTACATGAATTCAGCAAAATAATCCAATATAGTCCAGTAGTCTGTAATAGTAGTGGGTTATGTGTAGGACTGGCAATGTCAGAAGTTGTTGACTTGAGCCTTTTATAGCTCAGCATATTAATATGGCTTTACTATTTACATCTCATTTTTATACTTTTCTGCTGGATGGTTAAGACCAAGATAAAGCAAGACCTATATAACAAGAAATGTAATTTTTGTATCTGACAAGGTCAGTCAAATCCCCTCAGGATTTACCCTGGAACCCTGTACTGCATTGGTCAAGTAATGATCTTTATAATTTACTTCCTTATATTAGCTATAGGACCTTGAGTGCACCAGTAGGGTATTTATTTGGGCTTTTTGTTTTCATGATGTGGGCATTCTCATCTGTAAAGCTTGGTCTTAGACTACTTTCATTGTGTCTCACAAGTGCTGGTATATGGTATTGGTGTCGTCACTTAGTTCTACATCTTAATTTCTTCTGTAATCCATTGTTAAGAGTGTATTATTTAGTTGTCATGCATTTGCATAATTTCCATGCTTTCTTTTGTCACTGATTTCTAACTTCACTATGATGTGATACTATAAATTGTATAACTTTGGTTGTTTTCATTAAGCTTTTTTTTTTTTTTGCTAGCATGTGGTCTATTTTTGAAAAAGTTCCATGTGTATTCTGATGTTGGATGGAATACTCTGTAGATGACTATTAAGTTTGCTTGCTCAAAGGTTATTTTATTTTGATGTTCTGGGGATAGAACCCAGGACTTTGAAAACGCTAGGCCAGAGCTCTATGAGTGAGCTGTATTTTTTACACACTAATATTTTTACACACTAATAGCCAGGTAAAGACTCATAAGCCTTAGTATTCATATTAGTGAAGGTAGAGAGCGAGGGAAACCGGAGAACAAAGAAAGCAAAATTTGAAAAGTCAGTTGGTGAGGAAGGAGAGTGTAGTAAGACAGTGCTCCTATTGAGGAGTGAAAGGAAATCAATAGCGTTAGAGTTGTAGGAAAGAATCAATAAGAAAATTTAAGTGGGCATGTGGTGCACACCTGTAGTCTCAGCACTTAGGAGGCTGAGGCAGAAGGATTCCTGTGAGTTTGAGGCCAACCTGGGCTACATAGAGACTGGAAGGCTAGCCTGGACTACATAGTAAGATCCTGTCTCAAAAACTAAAAGAAATTTTAAAAATGTACAAAGTGAGGTCATGGAGATGACTCAGAGGTCTAAGCACCTGCCTAGGCAAGCGCAAGGGCCCAGGTTCAGTCACCAGCCCAGCCCTGGGCATGCCAAGTAGGGCATCATGGTGCATGCCTGTAATCCCAGTGCTGGGGAAGCTGAAACAGTAAACTTACTAAAAGTCTGAGATACATAATGAGATTCTGTACCAAATACATAAAATTAAGAAAGTTTAAGAAAAACCATACAAAATGATGGAAAATATAAGAAATAAAAGAGAGAAAAGAAAAAAGTCAAGAGGGAAAAGAAGAAGAGTAAAAAATTAAAAAGAAAAAAGGTGGGGCTGGGGAGATGGCTCAGTGGAATAAGCACTTCCCTGGCAAGAGCAAGGGCCTGAGTTCAATCCCCAGTTCCACCAAAAAAAAAAAAAAAAAAAAAAAAAAAAAGAAGAAAAGAGAAAAAAGGGATAAATTCCAATCCTCTAAAGCACTTATTGAGAGAAAGATAAAAGAAATTTAAAAAATGGGAAAAATTAAAAAAAAATTTGCTAAAAAGGAATGAATGGTTTCTTTCCAAGATCCAGTCAGTCAAGATTTTCTTTGCCTACCTTAGGGGCCTGTGGATTTTCGAGGTACCCTCCCTGTACCAGAGGCCCCTCTGCCCATTCATCCTAGACTGTGGTTATTGTCTACTCCTACTTCTGTCTTTGTTCCCGCTGATAGCTAGAAAACACTTTCTCCCCTCTGGTTTCTGCTGGATATAGGCCATGGGCAGGGGTTTGAATGGGCTGTTGGGCTTCATGACAGCGATTACAGGGCATGGCTGCTTCCTTCACTCCCCTGGCATCATCCTCGTCCAGCCCTCCCCTCCGATGCTGCAAGGGGAAGCAAAGCTTAGAGCTAGCCTGGAGTCGGGTGGTCTTGCCCTTGTATCCGAGGCTGGGTGCTGTCAGCTGGTGCATGCTGGCTTGCTCTTGTCAGGGAGAGGACAGTTTTTATATATATGTGAAGTGATAGAATCATGGCAGGACACATTAACATTTGAAGTGAAGTTCTGGATTTCTCTGTTCTTTTAGCTTTATGCATAGAAAATAGTAACATTCCTTTAGGAATTACTTTTCATTTTTCTTTCTTTTGTTGCATATGCTGGTATTTTCAGGTTATGAATGTACAGTACTGTGCCACAGAAGGTCTTCCCTGTGGCTCAGAGGTCAAAAGCACTATAAGAGCCTCTGTGTTTTATCAATCATACACCAAAAGACAGAGGTCCCCAAATCTACATGATATTTGTGTCCCAGTTTCAAAGCAGAAGGAAATGAGTCAAGTTGCCTGATTCTGATTTAATCTTAAAAGTGAGGAATGACAGCTAATGTGTAAAAGAGAACAACTAGGTGTGAGAGAAACACATACTCCTTGTGCCACATGGTCTGCGAAAGACACTTATCCTATAAATAAAGTTCTTTATTAAAGGCAGTCTCATTTTAATTATGTTGTGCGTTTACTGGCACTTTATGGATGACACTTATGAAGCTGGCCATCATTTATAACACTGCTTTCTGGGATAATGCATTCTGCGTTCCATAATAGCTAATTTGCAAATCAACTCAGGGAACACAACCTGTCTGCAAATTGGATACTGCTTGTACTGCAGTTTCAAGAGCGTATTTGTTCTACTCATTTCCTCAAATGGCCTGTTTGTGTACAGTAGGGCAGTAATATGAACAGGTGTTTAGTCTGTATAAGGGAATTGACAATTTTCTACAGACGTTGTTTATCCACATAGAGTGACAGTTGCAGTTTTTGGTTCTGGAGCAGGGGAAGGCCAAGGGCTACATGGATGACCAAGCCAACATGCCAGTGGTGCACGCCCTGAGGAAGCTGTGGAAGTTCCATTCCTATTCCATGTGTTTAGCTGGAGGGAAGGTTGAGGAGGAAATTTGGGAGGAATGGGCCCACATCAGGCAATTATACTAGTTACATCATGCAATAATTATAAAAAAACAGAGGTCAAGAAGTTTGGGGCATTTCTTTTATCACATGTCCTGCAGATAAATTCACATGGTCAACACTAATAGCTGGGTGCGTGGTTTTCAATGGGAAGTAATTTATGTTCTTCAAATATGTCTATTGTCTCCACCCTATGTGTAGCTCTTCAGCAGCCGAGGCTCACTGGCACCTTGGCAGCTTTCTGGATCTCTTTGGTGCCTCTGTGGGGCTCTCTTCAGGGCACTTGTCTCTGGTAGTCACTGCAGGTCAACACCAGGTGCTGTTGCTGGTTTCCTCAGCTCCCAGCTAGTGATTCCTATCTTTGCTGATTTCTGTTGGCCTCACCACTGGTGGTGGAACACTTCAGGGCTGGTAGCCCCTTGTGATGTTAGCCCTTTTAGGTTTTGCTATGTAGTGCAGGCCTGCCTTGAATTTGCTTCTATAGCCTAGGCTGGTCTTGAACTCAGGGAAGTCCTACTGCCTAGCTTCTTATGTGCTGAAATTACAGTCATGCACCAGCATACCCAGCATGTTATCTGTTTCAATGAAAACTGGTTTGTCCATAATTTCCAAAATAAGAAACATGAGTAGCTTTATAGGCTGTTATGGTTTGTGTCTAGTTGTCCCCTCAAAGCCTCATGCAGTCATGGGGTGGACTTCTAGAGTTTGTGACTAATTTATGATCCACTAGGATTATGGGTATGAGTGCTGCTGGGATTATGGGTGTGAGTACTACTCCCAGCCTGCGGTGGATAGCCAGAATGCAACTTAAGGGAGACAGACTTGCTCTCTGCGACCATTGTTGCCACTATTCCTCCCTTTTGCTCTTGTTGCTTTCTGCCATGTAAACCTTTCCTTTCCTAATTTTAGGTGTTGGTTATTTTGTCCCTGCAATGAGAGAAGAGTAACTGAGACATAGGCCAACCAAACTAGGCTTTCCCAGGAACCATGCTGCTGTGTAGAGTAGCAGAGCACAGGGGAGAGCCTTGTTCTGAGCTGTGAGGGAAGTATGTCTACAGAGCAGGCAGCACACGCACCGTTGTGCACATTTTAGGGACCTCCTTGAGGGCCTTCACGGCAAGGAGAGGGCACATTCAGGGCGAAGGCACAAGGAGAGGCTATGGGGCAATCTCCAAGGATGGGCCGGTGTGTCAAGCCTGCTGTGGCCAAAGTCATGTTGGGGCGTCTAGGACAGGCGTGGTTGTCCCAGTAATAGCTCTGTCTCATGGAGAGAATTCATTTCTTCACTTAGTTCCTGGAAAATAATGCAGGCTGGAATTGTGCTGCCTCTCCTTATTGACTTATTTTATTGGTACATTTTAGATATGCATAATGATAACATTCATGAAAGGGAATTTACCTGTACATAACAAAGCTTGTTTTTCTTCTTTTTTAGTTTTAAAATTTTCTCTATTTCTTAATACAGGGTATCAAGCCCAGAGCTTCTGCAGCGACCTGAATCAGCAGTCCTGTTTTTGTTTGCTTGATTTTTGTTTTGATGGAGGTCTCAAAATTGTTCAGTTGTGACCTTGGGAGCCTTATGCCTCAGCCTCACCATGTGCTGGGATTACGGGCATGCACCACCATACCCAGCCTGCCACCACTTTGAGGAGTCTTTAGGACTGCCAGACATGCTGATTGTGGCCACGTGGGGTTTGGAGACTTCATGGTTATCAGTAATTGTCTCCCATCCCTCCTTGAGCTGTGTACTATGAGGCTCATTATTCTGGCCACTCTAGAGAGACAGCAGCAGCACCTGGGTCAGTCAAAGTGGAGGAAAAGCTGTGAGCGCAGCACCTGCCAGAGAATGACTGCCAAAGTGATCTCTGGGCTTCCCAGGATGTCAGGAAGACCTTGTGGCACGGTGTGCTAGGCCTTCCCCGAGGAGCAAGTCGAGCGGACTCATGGCAGCTCTGGCAGTCAGAGGGAAAAGGGGTCATGCCTTGTTCTTTTTTTTTTTTTTTATCTCACATCAAGTCATATACAGTATTGTTAATCCATGCAGTACCCATGAACATTCCAGTTTATAGAAGGCAGCTTACAGGGAAACATGGCTTGTTTAAGACCAAATGGATGATAAATGCCCAAAGCACAGTCTGTCTCCAAAATTTCTGCTCTTTGACTCTAACCTAACTCATTCAGGAGATGTTGGTGCACACATTCTCAGAGCCAGGGCTAATCCTGCTGTGGTCCCAGACTGCATGAGCACAGGGCTCTGGAGTCCACCTTGATCAGCACATATGAAGTGTGAAAGGTTCCCAAAAGCTAGGAGCACAGGCTTTTACTAGAGCTTTGACTGCATGTGGGATGAATTTGGGAAGAAGCGGTAGACAGATAACAAAGCTGCACTAGGCGATGTTCCTAATCAGAATGGTTTGGACCACTGACTGCAATGTGGAAGCTCGCTGCTGCTGAACTAAGGTTGTGAATGAAACGCATGCCACTGAGCTACACCAAGGAGGCATAGCTTTCTTTTCTTTTAAGTTATATTTTATTTAATTGATAAGAAATAATGATAAGCCAGAGATAGTGGCATGCATTAGTAGCCCCAGCTACTCAGAGGCTGAGGTGGTAGGATCTCTGAAGCCCAGCAGTTTCAGTCCAGCCTGGGCAATGTAGTAAGACTCAATCTCAAAAAGAACTGTAGATGTTTTGGGATACATAACATGTTTCAATACATATGCTCATTGTGTAATGATTGAATCAAGGTAGTTAACATATCTGTCACCTTAAACATTTATCTTTTCTTTGTAGCAAAGGCATTCAAAATGTACTTTTCCAGTTGTTTAGAAATATACATTATCATTAACTATAGTTCCTTTACTGTGAAATAGAACACCAGATTTTATTACTCTTACCAAAGTACAACTTTGAACTCAATGACCAGATCTTCCCCTTCCACACATCCCCTATAGACCATTCTACTTTTTACTTCCGGGTTCAACTTTTTAGCATTCCAGTTAGATGCAAGATGGTCAAGTATTTGTCTCTCTATGCCAGGTTGATTTCCATTAACACAATGTCTTCTAGTTTTATCTACATTGTCCCAAGTATTTCCTTTTTATGGTTGAGTAGTATACCATTATCTATGTATACTATATTTAACAAATAAATTCATTTGTAATTTGATATTGAGTAGCCTACAATCTAGGCTACTGTGAATAAATCTAGAACCCTGGAAGGTAGACAAACCATTTAGCATAATGGTTTTAGATCCATTGGGTGTAGAAACTAAAATTAAGAGTATTACCATATGAACCACCCTAAGTGGGACTGGTAGTTCATATGGTAATGCTTTTAATTTTATTTTTTAGTTTTCAGTAGCTTCCACTGTGTTTTCTAAATATGAGTATACTAATTTTCAATGAGACCAACAGTAGTGTCCCTCATCTTTTTGAGAAACAATCTAACTTACATGAGCTGATACTTCAGTGTAGGATTAATTACATTTGTTTGTTGATGAGAAAGAGTGAACATTTTTTGAAGTATCACTTAACACATTTGCATGTTTTCTTTTAAGAATTGTTCATTTGAGTTCTTTGTGAATTTTTTAATAATTTATTTTCTTCTCATTGAGTAATTTGGGTTTCTTATATATTATGAACATTAGCTCCTTTCAGATTTATGACTTGAAAATATTTTCTTTTGTTTTATACAGTGTCTACTTGCTTTGTTATTTTCTTTGCTGCACAGAAATCTTTTAGTTGATGTAACTCTGTGTGTATATTTCTTATTTTTTGCTGATAGTTTTAATGTGCTACATAAAACTACGTCTAGACAAGGTAGTTTAGAGGTACAGCATAGGTACAGCATAGGGATTTTCTAGAGGTACAGCATAGGGATTTTCTCCTAGGTAGTGATATCTCAGTTCACAAATGCTTCTGTTTGTAAGTAATTCAGATCATGAACAGAAGCAGTCCACAAAATTTTGTACCCACTTTCTCCAGAATCAGAAAAAAAATTAGTTCATCAAGAGACAACCATATTTTCTGAACCAAAGATCTATAGATTCATAGCAATTCCATTAAAATACCAAAGAGTTTCTTTCAAAAAATCCCTGAATTTTCCTATTTATATAAAGCCATAAAAGACTTAAAAAAGTAAAAGCAATCTTGAATAAAAAGAAAAAAACAAAATTTGAGATATATTTTCTGACTTCAAAATATACTACAGAGCTATCGCAACCCAAACCACATGTTACTGGCTTGCAAGCAGAAACTTAGACCCTGGAAACAGAGAGCCCAGAGGTAAATCCATGGATTTCTATCTAGATAAGTAATTTTTGACAAAGTTGCCTAGAACACAGAATGGACAAAGGATGGTCTTTTCGATAAACAATGTTGGGAAAACAAAATGTTTACAGGCAGAACAGTGTCATTGACCTTTATATCTCTCCATATAAAAATTTACTCTAAAAGAATTAGATATTTATATTTAGACCTGAAGCTATGAAGCTGATAGCTTTATTTTTTGTAAAAGATTTGATCATCTTTTGAGAACTACTCTTTAAGCACTAACAGGTGAAACTAAAACCCCCAAACTTAGTTATTTTAACCTGATAAATTTTATGACCTTTTAAAAATGAATTAGTTTTATCTTGAGTCTAGTTCTTTCAGATTTTTATTTCCCCACATATTCTTTCCTTATATTCCTCTTGGGCTTCACCTTAACTTTCCCACAGCAATGACTGCAAAAACGCTACGACAGGGTTGTTAACGCAGAAGCCCGCAGTCTCAGGTGTTCCTTTTCTATCAGCTATGGCCCACACAGTGAGTCATCTTCAGCTCTTCCTCGGCACATTTTCTCTGTGCAGCGCATTCCCACTATTTGCCTTAGCTTTCAGTGACTTGTAACGTATCTGAATTAAGCATTTTATCATAGTGGAAGAAAAGCACCTTTTAAACTTAGCAAATAAATTTCTGGATTCAATAATTTAAAGAATCTCTGTTTTTTGGTTGGTCAAGGTAATATTTTTTTTAAAGCTGTAGCTAAGTTTCTTAGAAATTGAAATATTCAGGTACAATTTTTAATATAACTGTAGTGGGTACTTTCAAGTCCATGTTATATGGTAGGAAGTCTAAGAGGTCATACAAAGAATTTAAAATCATTTATATTAATGGATTCATTCTATTTTCTTTAAAAGCTCATCAATATGTAGTTTACTTTCATTTCCTACTAATAGACTATTTCTATCATTTGACAGCTTACCTGTGTTTTTACTATGCCTGAGTTCTTAAGTGCTACGTGATTGACAGACCTGCTACTCAGAGTTTTCTCTTGGCCCAAGAGGACTGGCACAACGGGAGCTTGTGATGCAGAATCTTGAGCTCACCCCAAACCTACTGAATCAGAATCTGCAGTCTTATCAGATCCCCAGATGATCTGTCTGCACATTCAATTATGAGCTGCATTGCTCAGCAACATTGGAGAAAGGCTTGTGAAGAGACATCGTCATAAATTCACTCTGTGCTTCTGTAAACTGTTTATAATAAATACAATGGAAGCGAAGTAAATCATCAGTCTGCACTCTGGTTCTTATATTTTTCAAGTCTGTGCCCATTAAGGAAAACTCCTAATTAAAAAACAGACAGCTTTCTACTTGTGTTAATGGAGCCTTGCCTTGTCCAAGTCCAGGTAAGTCTCTGCACCCTGAAGCCAGCTAAGCACAGCTCTGATGTCCCTTAGTCAGCATTGCTTTAGGCCACCTGGTACAGCAGAGAGCACCAGAATGCTCCCAAACAGCCTTGTCTCAGATTCATTCCTCCCTGCCCCCAGGGAAAGCCCATAGTAATTGAAAGTAGCATAAATTACTTGTCAAAAGCAAATCTCTATGAAGAAAAGCAGATGTGTTGCATGGGAGGGACTTAATTTTACAGAGTAGCTCTCTTTCTCCAGAGCAATTAAAACCACAGGAGACAGTGGGCTGAGATGATGGGTTATAAAACTCCCTGCTGTCCCACCAGGAGAGGTCTCTATAGCCACAGCCAAATGAGAATCTAAACAAAAATCTTGCTAATGTAGGCCTGGCCCAGAGCTGCCAGGGTAATTGAAGCTCAGAGCTGCTTTGCTCTCCCTCCCCACGCCCTATTATTTTCTCTGGTCTCAATCCCCCAGTTAGCTTTATCTCTTCTACTCCGCTACCTGTTTAGCATTCCAAGCACCTCCAAGCACTAACTCTGTCTGTGTGTACCAGCCCTTTCCTGCTCAATAGTTTTTTATTACTTGATTAACTCATTAGCTAGACCCATTCCTAGTCCTTGGCCTAAAGCTTCTGCTTTTGATGGCAGGGACAGGAATCTGTTATATGCACACTTAGTAGTAGAGAGACACAGGACAAAAAGTCAAAGACTTCAGTCTTCCTGGCAATAGGGTGTTTAAGCGTGAGGCAAATCCGGCAATTAATTATATGTACCTACATAACAGTAACTAAATTTAAATGACTACATTGTAGTATTTATGTACTGAAGAGTTTGAAGCAAATATGATCATCATCATCATTATCACTCAGGCCCTCAGAGATTAAAAATTTCCATAGTTACTATACTCCTGTATCAGAATTCCCACCCATGGTTGCCTCCCAAATCACTGCTCTTGCTACAGCAGCCTGATTGCCTTCTGGGCGTCTCAGCAGATGAACACAGCATGAGCACAGACATGTCTGGCAACAAAATGATGTGTGGATGTTCAGCCAGGTAGCCATATGGTGGCGTTAGGACAGTCTGCTTGGGAGGAATAGAACATCTGCTGTGGGCCTGCCGTTCAGGGGAGGGTTTGAGTGCTGAAGGTGTGCGCAGGAAATAAATAGGGCCCAGTGTTAGGAGAATTTGGGCTCCTGACGGTTGTCAACTGCAGGCGCTCAATTTAGATCAAAGAGGTCATCCGGCCTTGTGGGCTGATTCCTAGTGTCAGTTACTAAGCATTAGGGAGTAAGGAAGAAAATCAAGGAAATGGGGGAAGATATACTCGTGTGCATTTTGACAGGGACTTTTAAATTGCAGTGAATTTGTGCAATTGTTTCTAATGAGCGTAGAATTAGTGCTAGAGACCGGGGTATTATATGTGAAGTGAAGATTAAAACAAAGAGGGAACAGATATTTTTCTGGAGCTCTGTTCTGTGGTATTAGAGATTGAAGTGGAAGTTATAGTCAAACTTAGCTGAGTACAAGGGGGACACTGAGAATCAGGACTCCAAAATGGAACAGAACACTGTGGAAGGCACTGTGCTCTCTGTCTCTAGAACTGACAAACACATTTCCCTGCCTAAAGGCATTGAATCATGCCGTCACACTTCTAATAGTCACTTAAACTGGTCCTGCAGCTCCAGAGACCTATCTAATGTGTTCCCTGTCCAGCTGCCTGACTTCTACCTGTCACTTTCTCCTGCCTCCCTGTTCTTCCTTGGGGTTGCTCAAGGGAAGTGCTAGCTGCTTAGGTGGGAAAATTCTTTCTGAAGTAGAAGTGTATCAACTAGTACTAGGTATTTAGCACTGCTGACCCCTGTGCAGGAAATGCCATCAACTCCCCCACACCATCACATGACACACACAAGTGTACCAAATCATTCCTAACACCTCTGTGGAGAGGAGACTTCACCCGCGCTTCTCTGGTATCCCTTCACTCCAATATGCCGTGCTCCTTTTCGCCTTGGAGCCGTCACTTTGCCTTGGACTTTCCACACATGATGCTTCTTATTCCTAGTCAGTTCCCATCCAACAGCACCTCTCTTTCCTCTTTCAGTGCATTTTATCTTATTCTGAATAACTTTGTTTTAATTCTATCTCAGTTACTCTTCTCTCATTGCTGGGACAAATACCCAACACCCAAAATGAAGTAAGGAAAGGTTTATTTAGCTCACAGTCAGTGGAAGTTTCAGGCCACACTCAGCTGGCTCCAAAGCAGAGTTGCACAAGGCAACCAAGGTTCACATAGAGCAAACTTTCACGGCAGAAGCAAAGAGCAAGAGAGCAAAGGAAGTGGCAGCAGCCCTGGCAGCTAGACATCCCCTCTCCCCTCCTTATATTGTAGGGCAAATTACCTGCCCCAGAGCAGGTGTGGCATCCACACCCACAATAATCAATCAAAAAACTCTGGAAGCCACCCCCTCTGTGACTATTGGAGCCTTTGGGGGGACACTTAGACACAAGCCATAACATTTTCCCACTTTTCCTTCTCCTCACTGGGATGAAATCTTTGTAAGAATAGAGTTTTGGATTTCACATTCACCATTCTGTATACTGGCACATAAAGACTTCTTGGTACACAGTCCTCCCATGATTTTTTATTTTACAAATTAAAAGATTGAGTTTTATAATTATGAATGAAGGGACAGATGGCCATTTTCCAAAATATCATAGAAGTGATTTCTGCATTGGATTTAAAAGGACTGGGTTCTCTATCCATTCTAAGGTTCTTCTGTACTCTTTCCTATAGCTTACAGAACACTTAAAGAATGAATTCTGCTGTGTAAATCTTTAATACCCCAGTATTTATTTGAGAACAAAGGTGACTATATAGTTAACAGCATAATTAAGGCTTCCTTCTGGAAAACACATTTTAATAAAGAATCTTCATGTCATCAAAACAAATTGCAGGATACAGATTCATAAATAGGGAGCTCAATTATTGAATCTACCCTCATGTTTTGAGTCCTTCCAGAATGTTGGAAAGATATCAACAGAAAAGCCCCAGGCAGGCTTGTTAATACTTTAACTAGAATTTATAATCCTAGTCTCATGGGCACAGGAAAAGGCTGGAATGGAAAATTTTGGAAAATATTTCATCCTGTCAGTAATGGAAAAGATAACCATCTCCCTAGACTTACAGGGTAGAATTGATATTGTTGTTGTTTTGTTTTTTGCAGAACCGGAGATTGAACTCAGGCCCCTGCACTTGCCAGGCAAGCACTTATTCCACTGAGCCATCTCCCTGGCCCCTTACAAGGTAGAACTGAGAGTAGTGAATGTTAAAAAAAGTAAAAAAAT